>NC_046371.1:11562743-11862743 GCF_011125445.2 Fundulus heteroclitus | reverse complement strand
TCACTTCTGAAGGCATTTTGCTGCACTGGATTAAATTAATCGTATCAGAGAAAGGTAACATTTCATAAAATACCCCAAAAATATATTTACATTGGTGGTTGTAAAATGACAAAATGTGAAAAAGCTTAAGGAATATGACTATTTTTGCAAAGAACTTTAGGTTCTTCTTCTGTCGTCATTGAAAAGGGGCAAACAGAGAGATGGGATGTAGTGTATTGAGTAGTATATATTACAAATTTGCTTACTCTGTAATATAAACTGCATATATAGAAGATCCCAGTAATACGATTATAAAACCAATCAAAGTAAGAATTGATCAATCAATTAAATTTAATTCTAATGATCATGTGTTTTTTCCCTTGTTCTCCTTTGACACCACTGCCAGTATTGACTTGCTGAGTTATTCTGTTTTTATCTCTCTTTTCTAGAATGGGCAGCTCCAGCAGCGTTTGGACAATGTCCAGAGAGACTTCATTGTCTTCAACAGAGAAAAGTAAGAAAGCTTCATGACCTCCACTCCAAAAGACGACCGATATCGTCTCGTTGTCAAAGAACTCAAAGTAGTGGCATGTACTCTCAAGAGAGTCTTACTGTTCAAACACGTTTGAGAGAGAGGGATAAAATGTTAGTTTGTCTTCAAAGTTTCTCAATTCCAAATTTTTTATTTTTTTTTTAGTTTTTAAATTTAAGTGCAGCATATAAGCAAATCAAGAGTTCTTTTCAGGCTGATAAAATCACGTGCGATGCCGTGAATGGAATGTGAAACTGCTTTTTTAATGGTTTAAGTTTCTGTGTAAAAATAAATAAATAAATAAATAAAAAAAACCTGCACCTAGTACAGCAATGCATGTTCAATGCAAAGAGTAGAAGAAAATGTTTATGATCTATGGAAAAAAAAAACTCCAGATGAAAAAATAAAAACAGGAAATTACATTTAACGCTGACTTTTACAAAATCCATTAAAGTAATAACACTAATTCATAATTCATTCTCCATAATAAAGAACTATGGGAAGTTAGAGAACGTAAAACAAACCCTAAAATAGCCTAAATCAAACCCCAGAGGCAGAATTCATTTGAATGTTTACATGGAAGAGTAAACAGACAGGTTTTGCAACTTTATCAGTGTAAATTGATTTCTCAGACAAAAAATGGAGAGAAAAAAAAAGGAAAGCAGACAGTTCGAATCTAAACTATCCATAAATGACCAACTGAATATCATATAACATGGAAAACTTTGGGAATTGTGTTGTGTGAGGAAACTTTTTGACCAACCTGTCTGTATGATTTGATTGAATTTGACTTTGTAAAGAGCCTTGAGATGACATGATGTGAATTGGCGCGATATAAATGAAATTGAATTGAACTGAATTGATAGAGTGGAATAGAGAAAAAAAAACGGCATCAGAAAGATGTGAACGAGATGGGATATCAGAGTGAAATGTAACTCATTGGAATCTGCAAAACATTTAGACGTCGGTTCTTCTCTCAACAGGTCAAGAAAGGCTGTGGTGGACTCGTCTGAACTTTCCACAAGTGAGAAGAACAAGGCAATCGAGGATGGACAGAACAACAACGTCGAGCCAGCTGCCTATTTATCAGGATAGGCTTCCTACTCTCAGATACCCACCTCATCACTTGCACTTGCCTATAGCTTGCAGCTGACCAACTTACATGCAAAACCTGTTGTTCTGGCAGCACATGCACTCACACCTGATCTTCTATGTTCCTGGACTCCTGAATAGTCTGTAAAATCTCAACAGTAGCACTGTGCACATACGTTTCCCATCATTAAATAAAAAAAATAATAAAAAAAATCAACTAAAAACTGCAAGACATCACAAGCCGGCGAAGTAAGATGGACTTGCGGGGAGGCAGCCATGTCAGAGACTGACTGACGGACTGCTTTGCTGTCATCAAACAGACCGGCTCCTCGCAGAGTGTCACTCTTATCGTGCTCCCTTACATCAGTTGGTGCTCTTATGTCTGCTCAGCCTCGGTTCTGAGCATAGTGCTGTAGCAAAAAGCCAGATCATTTAAAAAAAAAACAAAAAAAAAAACACAACGGAGCACCTCCGCCTGAATGTACTAACGTTGGTTTTATAATGAGGAATTTTCCAGGTAACTATGGCCATTTAAATATAGTGTTGCAGCAGGTGGTACCACATAATAGAACCGTTCTTTTACAGAATCTAGAGGTTGTTTCATAGAAGGTAGAAGTTTATTTCTGAAATTTTCCCCTAAACGTGCCAGGTTCTCTCCAGAACGGTGTTGTCATTCACAGTATTGTTGTCTTTGGCAGAAATGACCTGGCACTTTCTGGAACATACTAGGTCATTTCCTAAAACTTAAAGGTAACTATTTGGAAACTACTTAGTATTCTGGACAGCATCTGATAAGTTCCACATGGTAACCTCTAAGTCAGGGATCTTCAATCCTGGTTTTCATGACCCACTGTCCTGCTTCTCCCTTGACGGCTGCGGAGGAGGTCATGCAATAATTTCATTCAGGTGCAGTGGAGAAGAGACACGTCTGCTGTATTTTTTGGACCATAAGGCGCATTAAATATTCTTCCCATGTGTGTAATATCACTCCACCCCCCCCCCCCCCCCCCCCCGTACACTGCCCTGTTTTCAACATAAGGCCAAAATAAACTTTTATAATGACTGTACTTTTAGTTTAGCCATTGCAGTCAGGCAGTCTTGTAGACAGCTCAGGGGTCTGATCAGGCAGTAACAAAGTGTACCGTAATACTCCGAATATCCACTGAGCGGAACGGCTTAGTTGCTAACCAAAGTCGAACATACATATTTTATCATATCTTTGAGAGCATTGTACCGCATAAAATTGGTCAGTAAGCACAACTTTAATCATATATAAAGTGCATTGATTATAAGGCGCACCATCGATGTTTGAGAAAATTGACGGATTTTAAATGCGCCTTATAGTCGAAAATATACGGTGAAACATACAGGGCAGTGGGTCCTGAAGACCAGGGTTGAAGAGCCCTATCTAAATTTTAGGAAAGTAACCTCTATATTCTGGGAAAGTACCTAGTAAATTCAGGAGAGTGATCTGTAATTTCCGGGAAGTACCTGAAAAATTCTGTAAAGAATTAAATAAGTTCTGGGATGTAACCTCTAGCTTCCAAAAGTAACCTCTAAATTCTAGAAAAGTACATGGGAAGTTCCCGAGAGTAACCTGTAACTTATGGAAAATACCAATGGGCTTCTGGTAATCTGGGATTTTTCGGAATTTGTCCTCTAAATTCCAGGATAGTAGCTTCTAAGTTCTGGGAAAGTACTTGGGCAGTGCCTGGGAGTAATCTATAAGTACTATAAGTAAGTAACCTGGAGGTTCTTCGAAAGTACGGACTGCAATATGTAGTGCTGTCAGTTTTAAAGTAGTTCTCCAGCCCTCCTGTGTATAAAAATCCAAGGAGCTGAGCTAACCATTGGTTTGGAACGTTTTTCCTCTATGATCCGGATGACACCGGATACAAGCATGACAAAAGTAGCATAATTAAACTGCTAGTCTTATTAGACACAACAAACTTTTTATTTTAGCAATTGATCCGAATTGAAATGGAGACTTTGAACATGAATGGCTTGCTTTTTCCCAGCAAAATATGGACTAGTGATCCTGATGCTTAGCTCGGCAAATTAAGCCAACAGTGATGATAGAGGTTTAGCATTTAGTATCACGCAGCATTTCAGGCCATAAAAGAAACAAGCAAAAGCTGAAAGTTTCTTGAGTTGCACACAGCTTATATATACAGAAAAAAAATATGAAGTTTAAGGTCTATTCTGAAATGTTGTTTTTAAATTGAAGGGTCGTATCAAGGCCACAAAACACGGTTGAATCTTTTTCTGGGAAAGCAGGAAGCTAAATATTACCATTTTGTATAAACGTTAGCCTTTGTCTGCAAATATACCTTCTAGGAATACAAAGAGAAAACAATTGTTCTGTTCTGCACTAGATCTCACTTTGCACATACCTTTTCATTAATGGTAGCATTTATGCACAAACAAAGAAACAAGCGAAGCAATGCTGTGAATGAATGAATCTCCCTCCAGGGACGGGCGTCAACTTAGAGATTCATTTCATCACGTAGTGTCTGCACTTTCTCCCAGATGTGTGTTGACGTAGTCTCTCTCTTGTGTTGAATTCAACCACTTAGTAAAGTGCTTACTTTTCAATCAGTTTCTGAAAAACCATTTGTACGATATTCAACAATAATCCAGGATTCTGCTGCTGGCACACATGAGGGAGGCAACATAACATCCTCTAGTGATGTTATTACGATAAACATTTCTCATCGCCCTGTCCCCCCCCCCCCAAAAAAAAGAAAAAAATCTTTGCCTGCTGGCACTTGCAGAGGGGTGCCTTATAGATATCACACAAAGCTAATTCCTGTATGTGAAAGCAGTTCTCATCCTCTTTTAAGCTACTAAATAAAAAAAAAATGAATCCTACTGATGCCTGATTGCTCCACTGAACCTGCTGTTATCTAGCTGCAAAGTGAGTCAGCCCTTTCAAGCTTATTCATTGTGGTTCCGTTTAAAATATGTTTAGTTCTTTTAATTAATTAGTAATGGCGCATTTCTATTTAAGATTGGTACAATATTTTGACTTTGTGTCCTGGCTGTCATTGTTGGTGATGTAATCTCACAGATCTACAGATGGTACCTTGTGTAGGTGGAAGGAGATACGAGTTTGTGAGTTTGTTTTACAGGGTGATAACGATATTTGGGAATAATTATCCTATCTTGCTCATTTAACGCAGCGTCTGACAAGTAATGTGACCGCGTTGAGTAAAATGACTGATATTCAGATCTAATTTCGGTCTGAATAATCATTTACAGATAGGATTTATTCCAGGTGGTTCCATTTAAAAAGAGCATTTTATTTACCTTAGACATGATCCAAATCTTTTGTTCTGATGACAGAATTGTACCACAACTGTGAATCTCCACCCTGTTTTTGTTGTCCTGCAGTTGTCACTCTGTATTTACTGTGATCAATTGTGATGAAGTTTAAACTTTTAATGTGTGCCTTAAATAATATATTTCTTTTTTTGGAAACAATACCCCCCTTGTTGTTTGCTTTATTCCAGTATATAAATTCCCAATTTTTATTTTATTTTATTACCTATTATTTTATTTTATTAGCCAAGACCATTCTGCCCTCTACTGTCGTTTTCTTGGCATTACCACAAGTTACAAAAAAATATATAGGGAGACTTACAACTATATGAATACATCTTTTTTTTTTTTAAACAAACAGGACATTTTAAATAAATAGTTGAGCAAAAAACTTGTTTTAATTGCAATGAGCAACAAAATGCCTCATCTGTTGTTACAGTTGACAAGTATGCTGGTGAAGATTCTCAGTCATCCAGTCATACAATTGACAAGCTTTATGGCCTTTTCTCACCCTCTTCCCCCCCACACACGCACATACACACCCACTCATCAACTGTTTACGATTTGAGCTAACCGCTCCCTGAGGTCATCTGGAGGGTACGGCCCATTCCTTCCTGCACATCAGACTTTGCTGAGGCAGCACTTTCCACATTATTGGCTGAACTGGAGAAGGGATTTTCAGTTGATAAATGCTTCCACTTACGTCTGGCATGGCTGCAGATAAGCAGGCAGCCTCAGCAAATGAATTAAAAAAGAAATAGGTTGTGCTCAAAGAAACCGGAGAAAGACAAAGATTTATAAAAATGTGTTAATTAGCGAGGTCGAGAATTTGCAGCATGTTCCCGTTTATGTTAGGGTTGCCACGTCGTCTTCAACATCAGTGCTCGACAATTGCAACATAAGATGTAACTATGTGGAACCCCACATTGACTCTAGGGTTCCATCAAGCAATGAAAGGGAACGTATGATACCTCTTAAAGCTTGAAGGACAGGGAGAAAACGGATCATTAGAGGCACGGCACCCCTGCTCATAAAAACCTGACTTTATGCCTGTGCATAAGGCAAACCTGACTTTAGTTTAACAGAACCCGGTTTAAATTTAAAAACCTGAACTGCAAGATTAGGAACAACGTCAAAGCCATGAAAGGCAGTCCAGACTTCAGCAACGGGATTGAGAACAAGTCCCAGAAGTATTTTGTCTGAAAAACTTGCAATAACTAAAAGGTGCACTACTTGTTTTCAGAGGACAAAAAGACAAGACATGTACAAGAAGAGGATTTGACTGACTTTAAGTAAGTCATTGTTTCTTGAGAAAATTTTAATTAACAGGGAAATCTGTTTGGAACTAACTTAAATGGTAGGTCTTACTGTTGCAGCCGTGAGTACACGACATTTTCTGCATAACACATAGTGTGAAAGGGTATTTTTGTGTTAATTAGAGACAAATGTTTGCAAATGATGTCCCAATGTTTCCAATACTGCAGTCTTGATTGTGACAATTGAATGAATTATGTTTAGGTCCACTAGGTGGCGATCATGAGTTTATGTGAATGTATAAATGTAAAGAATAGGACGACAGAAGCAGAGAGTCTGTGTGACACACCTGTCAGAAACCTGGGCGATCAGACCCATGAAAAGAGACTTTAATAAAAGTGTCCGAGCAATACAAGACGCCTGGTCATTATCAAACACAAATATAATATTGATAAGTGTTGATGTAAGTGGGATCTACTTCTAAAAATGTTGAACACCTAGCTGCTCACCCCACAACCCCCCAACCCCCCACAACATACACACACACACAAATCAAATGTAATTAAATATAAAAGAGCCTAAGAATTTTGACTTTATAGAAGGGACATGAGGTGTTGCCATACATGTCGTTAAACATGGGCTCACTTATTATTGTTTTTTATTCATTTTTATACTTTTTGTAATAAAAAATTAGATTATTGGAGTAAAACTCTAAATATATTACGTAATATCTAAATATACTATGATAAAATTATAAATATACCATGAATAGAAGCATAATATCTGTTAAAATTTAAACTCAACATAAATGCAGGAGTAAAAAGTAGATGGAGTGCATGTAAAAAATCAAGTTACAATTATTCTAGAGAGCAGTGTGAATACACTGAAATTTTTCCAGATAAATCCTACTCTTTAAGCAGACTTGTGAAAAAAATAAGATAAAATAAAGCAGACTCATGACCACCCATTGCCCTTTTGTGTGGGCCTACTTCCATTTCCCACCCATCTACAAACTATTTCAT
The DNA here is from genome assembly GCF_011125445.2 of Fundulus heteroclitus. Lineage (NCBI taxonomy): Eukaryota > Metazoa > Chordata > Actinopteri > Cyprinodontiformes > Fundulidae > Fundulus > Fundulus heteroclitus. The sequence goes on along the minus strand of NC_046371.1, from coordinate 11,855,543 downwards.
ACCCACGTGCTCAGCCCTCGTGGAGCTCATGGACATACATTTTCATACAAGTGATCAAATCTGGGATCTAATTAATTTTGATTCCATGTTATTTTTTTAAATATTTTACATTACACCATGTTTACTTTGATAGTAGTTTTGATTTTCATTTGCACCAGTTGACTAACGAAAAATGAATTTCAACTTCTTATTGGCGTACTTATTGGAGTTCAAACCCCCCGTTTCCTTACTGTTGGCTATAACCAGATTTTAGAACATTATTTTTGAAAAATTGGTAGTCAAAGCAGTTCCAAAACATCCCCACAGTGGCTACAAACTGTCTCGGGTTATTTTAAGGTCCGAAGAAGCCGGTCACAAAAGGACTACAACTGTGAAAGCACAAGATGGTGGAAGGCGCAAAATGACCAGCACACCAAATAACTGAAACGAAGAAACATCAGCTGCAACACATGTTTATTCAGGAAACGTTTCATACCAGCACACCTTTTATTGACCTGCCATCTCAGAATTCTGACACAATGGTAAAAAAAAAAAGAAGAATATAACAACGGAAAAACAAAAGGTTGTCATCCTAACATAAATACAAAAAAAAAAAAACACCCACTTCTCATGCCTGCCATAGTCTGCGAAATAAAAACTATATCTTGTTTCAATCGTCCGACAATAAAGAGCAACTTAAAAGGAATAGCTTCCCTTACGGCAACACAATCCTCCGCCTTATCAGAAAATAGGCTGGGTTATTTTCCGGCTGCTGTTGATTGCGTTAAGGATTTCATTAAAGGGTTACGGTGGGTTCACAAGCGAATGATGGCGTACTTGTCCTTAAACGAGAGCCAAGTAAGTAAAAGATTAAAAAAAAAAAGAAACGTCAGTAAGTAGCAGAAATAAAAAAAAAGACATTTTAGTTTAGAGTATGCACTTTTCGTTGTCTGCCTGTTCTGTTTAACCATTCTGTTTAGCTGAAATGATCGCAGAAGCAGCCAGTCTACCAGAAGCAAATGCAGAGGAAGGTTTCTTGTAATGTTTTTTTTTATACAAAAAAAAGGAAGAAACGCAAGATAATCAAATCTGACAAACCTTAAGGGAATGAATAATAATAATTAAAAAAAATTCTGTTACCTCTTTCTTTTTGTGTTCGTTGAGTTTTTCTTAAGCACACGTCTTATTGTCTTTTTTTTTTTAACATCAATACAGTACAGTAATGAGGACGGTAAATATCGCCTTACAGGAGGAAGTGGAAAAGGATCATGGATCACGTCGCCCATGTTTAATGTGGCCCATGCAGCTCCATGTCCAACAGCCCTCCTGCTTTTAGAGGTGATCAAAGTATTTTAATTGGTCCGGTAAACCCAAACAGGCTTGCAACCACATCATTCACAAGGCTACATTACATCTACCATATGTACATTGCCAACTAGAGCTAATCAATGGTACTGCGTGACAAAACATGGCTAATGTGGGATCTATTGTTCAGTCTTGCTGATTATGGAGAAAGCGAGCTACTGAAAGGGGGGTGATATTGAAAGCCAGGCAGGTTAAAAGGAGAATCCCTAGAAAATCAGTATCCATTTTCCCTTGAAAAAAAAAACATTTATTTCCTTTTTTGTGGTTGAATATCATGATGTAACGTTTTACTGTTGTGTCTACCAATTATCTACGTACCAGAAGAGCATTGCTTTATTGTTGGTATAAAGTATTCTGCAAAGATATGAACTGAGGCTGACATTGTTCAAGTGTAATGTGCTTTGTTGGCACCTTCTAGCACCCTCTGCGCTGTCCAGGAAAACGGATACAATTCTCATCCGAGCATAGTAGCATTGTGACAGGTAAGGCATGAGGATTCAGTGTTTTGCTCTTTAAACTTTTACTAACCCCGGTCCGTTGTACCCCTAACCCTCCCCCTACCCCTACCCCTACCCCTCCCACCGTCGTCCGCCGTGGCTGTTCTTCTCGAAGTGTTTGGTCATCCTGCTGTCTAACTGAGAGATGTGATGTTGGAACGACCACCAGGGGGCACTACGATACGGCGGCCAGGTGGCCTGATGGGGAGATCCTCTGGGGCGGGAGGGCCTGAACAGAAAGAGAGAGTGAGAGAGTGAGACAAGGAAAGGAATAAGCACATTACATGAAAGAGAACAAAATAAGGTAAGGGGTAAGTTTGGACAGGCACACAGAAAACCTCGGAAAAAGTGACTTAACTGTTGAGGCACTAAAATTGATGAAACCTGGGGATATCAAAAAGTTAAGAATGGTAGCTTAAACTGAAACGAAAACAAAGATTTTTAATATATATTTATAAATAAATTACCATAGGCCATACAAATTAGTTAGTCTCTTTCTGCAGTTAATTAAACAAAAAGGGCAAAAAAGAGCAAAATTAAATTAAATTAAATTGACCATAAAAAAGATTGTTAAGCCATCAACTTTAACAGTTTGTCACGTTACAACCCCATACTTCACTGTATTTCTGGGAGTTTTTTTTTTTTAAATAGGAAAGATCAATACAAATTTGCACATAACGATGAAGGGGAGGAAAACACACAGTTTTCCAATTTAAAACATCTGAAAAATCAACTCCTCTGAGCGATTACTGTGTACAACTACTTTTCATTGCAATTACAGCTACAGTGTTTAGGGGTATATCTATACCAACTTTACACATCTAGAGTTCTATTTTTATCTGTATTTTTATATTTATTTATTTTTGCAGATGAAGAAAGTCTAGAGCAGAACATCTACTCTGTTTGCTGAGTCCTCTGCATGGCTAGCACCAAACTGAAGATGGGGCATCTTAGGGCTTTGTTTCCTGAATGGCATTCTTCTTGCCACAGCTTGTTTATGATAAAGGCAGATCAGTAGAGTGCAGTAGTTGTCTTGTTGACACATTCTGCCAGCTGAGCAGTGGATTTCAGCAGGTCTTTTGGAGTTACCACGGGGCTCAGGCAGTTTAGGTGGTCAGTGTATAAGTTTGCAGTTGTGCTTTTATTATATGAGATGTACACAATATATGATTTTGTTTTATGACCTTAAACACCACTGAACACCATTTGGTAATTAAGTAACATCTGATTGCTTGAATTGGAATGTTTTTTTAGCGGTATCAAAGTAAAGGCCATCAATTTTTCTTTGTACTTCCAAACTACGTACAGCTTTGTGTTGGCTTATGACATACAAACACATTTTGTAATACATTTGTGGTCGCAACAAAATGGGAAAATGTGACAAAATGGGAAAAATCTACATCTGTAACATCAGAGATTAACTGGGTCGAACAACTTCATTACATTTGGTGAAAACTGCATTACCCTACATGACAGCATTAATTTGTAACGTCGATTTATTTGTTTGACTGAACAAATTTAATGTCAGATGATCCTGTGGCTAAGAATGTTCAGAAGTTTTACCAAAGCCATGTAGCAGTATAAATGCAGTGCACTGGTGATTTATAGACTGACGCAGGCCTTGATAACCATTACAGTTTTACAAAACAGCAGCCAAAATGAGAATTTGTCCACCTCCTCTGGAAACCACCGGCACTATTTGTCAACTGGTTTAGATTTATGTGTCATTTAAAAGCTCTTACCAAATTGGCACACAAATAATTGTTGTTACTCAAGATATTTATTTCTTCTGTAATACTGGAGCAGTCCAAGTCTTATTTAAAGTATAGTTTCCAAAGGATGAGCCAGAGGCTGAATCGAATGATCTGTGAGCACAATAATGGAGGGCAGAATGATGTCAGACCATGATACCCTGTGACTAATCAAGCAATCCCTCCCATCTCCTTCCAGACAAGTAAATCAACTCTGCAGGTGGTAGCTCCGCAAAAACTAAAATAGAAAAGGAGTAGAACTCATTCTCAAAGTATGTATACACACACACACACACACACACACTTCATACAAGATTACACAAGCTGTTGCCAAACCCGGGAAACCGGGAGCAGCCTCAGATACATGTAATCAAATGTTAAAATTCTTTACAGCAAAGTTCACATTTTCTTCACTGAGGTATCACTCATTAGCTACACTTGTATAGACAAGATATTTATTCTACTAAAGATCTTTCAAAGTGAGTTATTACCTATAAAACTACTCCATGTATGTTCCAAAGCTGACAGTACAGTGTAACACAGCTGTTTTCTTATCTGATTAAAGTGGGCTGAACTAACCAAACTATCGATAGGTGTTGAAACTATTTGTAAAACGTAGTTTGAAACATAACAACGTTTCCTTTCTGAGTCTAGGTTTGTTCTGTGCTAACCTGACATATGGGCACAATCTGGCTGTCACTCTGAAGCTCTGCATGATGTAACAGTTGCCAAACAAAGATATTATTGTGATCTCACACATCAGACAGCCCCTTCTAACAGACTATGTCCAGATGTGTGGACTGAAAAAACCACTGTGTCTTTAAGCCTTAAAGGGGTCACATCATGCATTTCAGTTCTTCTTTTCACATTTAAATCCCAGTTGTGGTCTATATAAAGTGGAACTGCAATGCTTTGGTCTGATTTCCCCCCACATTGCCCCTTTTTTTTTTACTCCTGTTCTGATGTTTGTCTGAGAGCAACTTGTTTTCGTGCTGTCTCTTTAAATCCAAAGGAGTCACTTTACACTTTGCCCCCCTCAGGGTCGCAGGATGTTTTGCTCCACCCCGTTTGGCCATTTTTGTACAATACAGTATAATTAGCAACCAAACATGTTGACCTGTCCGGTTTTAGCTCTGGCATTCTTCAGCTTGGACTACAACATCCAAGAAATAAAAATGACGGATTTGTGAAAATTTCAACTAAAAGTTCATGACACTGTTTAGCAGTTCTGCTGCAAATGCTGTGACATAATAGTTGTCAATCTGTAACAGAAAACAGAGAAAACTGAATGATTTGATAAGTATGACTCAAAAAGATGATAAAAATAATTCTGCAGCACCTTGAGAGACTACCTTCAAATCTTCTGCAATTCTCCGAGTACACAACAAAATGCATTTAAGGGCTAAGAAAGTGGATTTTGCATGATATATCCCCTTTAAAAGAAAACATACCCAGCATCACTTCGAATACATTAAGTTTGTCAGGAAAACTTCTCTTTACTGTGCCTTACTCAATTTGCAAAGGTGGCAATGTATTATATGTAAACTACCAGTCAAACGATGACCTTCGAATAAGTATTTGGGTCTGAACTTTAGCTTGTATTTCAAATTAAGAGTAGTTGGGCCACTGAGTGTCACCAAAGAATTCAGGGCTGACATTCACCATTTTCCATACTATATCACCCTATTTGCTGTTGATGCCGGTTTATAAACAATTTCAGACAACTAATAAAAAGGTTTTACAACAGTGATGTATTAGTACAATAAGTGCAATTAATACTATTTTCTAAGCAAGGCTTATAGTATGGACTCCCTAAGTCTGATCCCAGCTGCTGGAAAATCAATACTAAATACCTTTCGCTGTTGTACTGTCTATGATTTTATGGCAGCCTACACCCCGAACGAGCAGTGGGGCTGTGTATTGCACTATATTATTAAATTCTTATTCAATATTCATGTAAACAGCTTACAAAACTATATTACATGTCATGCGCATCATTTTATTGTCCAATCAAAGTTTTCCCTAACAACTGGACATTACGTTAACGTTCACAATTTACGTGAGATGATGTTGGCTGCTGAACCTTTTGGACTGTCTGTGTGATCTGACCTGCTCGTCACATTATGCTTAAATATCCTCAGACAGCCTTTGATTTAGGGACGAGTTGTGTAGAGAGCAGCTGAAACTCTAGCAACTAAAATGTATGAAGTCCAACAAAGAAACGGTAAGCTAATAATTTTTTTTTTTTATTAAATTCATGTTTTAAGCCTAATAATTAGTGAGTAATGTATTTTCTGACTATAAGTCACTCCGGAACATAAGTCGGATCATTCAGAAAATGTGTCATAAAGAGGAAAAAACATATATAAGTCGCACCAGACTATACACATTTATTTAAACGTGTATTTAACACAATCTAAAAACTGACATTTAATCTGGTAAACCAATTTGTTAAATTACACAGCTCCATCCACAACTGGCTGAATGGGGTAAATTAGTAACTCCAGCCAGCAAGGTTTTTTTATTTATTTATTTTATTCCTGCTCTGTGTTTATTAAATGTTTATTAAATTAGACCGTGCGCGTAACGGTACTAACAGCAAAACAACATACAAACGTGTTTTCAGTCTTTGTTATCCATAAGGTAATGTTTCAATTAATTTTTAAGTGGTACACAAGCAGGATAGTATAGCAAGTCCTCTTGGGGCTATCAATGGTATTCCTTGGTTCATACTGGTTGATATGATATATAAGTCGCACCTGAATATAAGTCGTAGTATCGGCCAAACTATGAAAAAAGTGTGACTTATAGTCCGAAAAATACGGTACATGAAATTAAGAGAAAACATGGTAGTATTAGGCTAGCTCTTCCACAACTGGTCCACATGAAAACTTTGTTAGCAAGACACTGTCTGGAATTTACTGTACTAATGCAGATGATGTAATACTGATAAAATGTAGTGTTATTTTACTGCTAATGTGTTATTTTTACTGCTACTGAGTTTTGAAGAATACACACTGCATTGATTTAAGCAAAATAACGAGAAAGGAACTCTACACTCTGCAAGTACCCAATCATAAATGACTCAACTATCTATCAGGAAGCAAAGATCCCGATCAGGAAGTCCCTGGTTCAGTTTTAAATTAGAGGAAGCCATGTCAATCATTGGCATAATGTTAAAAAAATGGAAGAACAAAGGCCTACTGTCTGTTTAGCAATGGATCCAATGACTAACACTGTATGAGAGCAAGAGAATAAAAGTTTCAACTTTTTTGTCAGTGTGAATCAAAAAAAACAAAGAGGTTTTTATTTTAAGTCGGGCCCACCTGGTGATATGGGGTTACCTGCTAGACTGAATCCAGACTGGTGCAGGTTTCTGACGGGTTGTTTGGTGGGAGAGGTGCGTGCCGAGGCGGAAGGGGTACCACCGCGGGACATGGAGAACTCAGAAACCGGGCCATCATACATTCCTCTGGGCACGGCCCTCAGGACAGCCAGCTGCAGGACAAACAAACGTTAGAGATGAGGGAAATAAGGCAAATAATTAAGAAACACAATAAAGACTTTACTTGCCGATAGAATACATCTATAGATTCACACGTCCATATGAAAAGCAGAGACTCTAGCACGCAGAAAAATAAAATCCACAACATACACAACATTTGTGTTTTCAAATCAAGCTAACGTGAGCGAAAAAGCTATCGGTCTGTGTGTCCGATGGTTTGTGTGGTGACTCAGTGGAATCTTGGAAGCTCTGTTAAAAGTTAAAAAGAGACATCTGTGATCCATGAAGGCAAAACAGTAACTGCTACCAAGATAAACAGCGCACTGTTACTCCAGCTCCATTTTCTCATCAGCAGTCAGCGGCAAATTAGGAAACGGCGGAAAATGAGAATCCACTAGCATGGCATGAAAACGGAAAACAGACTCTGCTCGGGATTAGATTATCTGAATTAAGTCGTTTTCATGTTGCTACGTTTTATTTACTGTCATTGCTCCTCTTCCACTCTTATTCATCTAGTTCCCAGCTATTCAACAAACAATCCCACATCACTGCTGAAACTGACAAAGGAAGACTACTAATGCACATAATAAATACAAGCTGCTATAATATCCTTCTGGATTCTTGTAGTGATTTACTGGCTGCCCAGCAAACAGCAACCCATTGTTTGATAAATTCCCTTTATCGAACAAGCGGCCTTGTGGAATTTCCTGTGATAAAAGTGAGATTCTTTTGGAATACCATGAAGAGCAAACTCCAGACATGCACTGATAACTCGGCGGATTTTCGGCTTGATTGGCCCTGACAGGCGAAGGTCTGGTTTGAAGCTCCAAAATCCAATCTCTTTTTAATATGTGAACACATAAACATAAGCACTACCAGGTCGTGCTGAAATGAGTTGTCTTCAGTGTGCAAGTTGCTAATGCGGGAAGAAGACCCAGCTCTTTAAAAAATCATCGAAGGGTTCAAAAACGAAGCCGGATAAAGAATAAAAGGTGTAAAAAGTTATTTCAAAAGGAAATGGAGTTTCCCCAAAGACGAATGACAACCGTTTATGCAAACTCCTGCAGCTGAGAGTAAGACAGAGGCGGGTGTGACAAAGTGGTTCAGTTTGTGTTCACCATTTGTCCCTTATTCTTATTTCTGATTCATTTACTTTCTGTAGATGGTCATATTGCTTAAATTTAAACATTAGTTTGCAGCTCTGCTCCACTTACTATCCCGGGTTTGTTTGTGTTAGCATTAGGTTGCAGTTTCCATCTATATGTTTAGGTTAAAGCTACTCCTGGATTATTGGTTGAACTTGTTTATTTGGTTTCAAAGTATGTTCATATTTGTTTTCCTTTTTTACTCACCATTGTTTGTACTTGTAGATCTGCAGCAGGGCAGGAGTATAGGAGGGGCCGGCCCAGTACTTCCTGCTTAAGTGTCTGAGTGATGTCACTGATTGTCTTGCTGGATGCTACCAATTAGAGGGTTTCTTTAGGAGTATTGCTTTGTTTTTCTTTAAAGTAACTTTTTGACTTCTCTTGTATTACCTGGTTTATTTTTCAGACCATCTTAATTTATAGAGGAGTTTGTAAGTCGGATTAATAATTGTATTTTTGTTTTTCTATTTAGTTTTCATGTGTTTTTCCTTTTCCCTGTTTAATTGTAGTTTGGTCCACTCAAGTGCAGGTGTGTTTCCATTTGATTATAAAACAGAGCTCTTGGAAGCTCAGAGAAAAGAGGAGAAGTGTTCTGAATCCTGTTGAAAATAAAAAGTCATCAGAAGCCTGAACTGTTGACTGAGGCTGTTTCTTCGGTTCACCTTGCTGACCCTTGACCTCACTACCCTACAGCGGGCACTGGTGATTCCGATTAGTACTTTTACAGTTATGGTCAGTTGTCAGGTAGAAAAAGCAGCCTTTTGTGACAGGAAATATACACATACGTGTAAAAAAAAAAAAAAAAAAAACTGTGAATATCCTTAAAATGTTCAATATTTTTGGTCACTCATTTCAGAAAGTGAAACATATTGTATAGTTTCATTACAGATAAAGTTAAATATGTTAAGTTTTTCGTTCCTGTAATTTTGATAACTGAACTTTGAAAACCAAAAATTCTGTGTCCCAGACAATAATACGTAAAACTCATTTAAAAAAAAAAAAAAGCATTTTTAATGTATAAATGTTATGAAATGGCCATTGTATAGCCTACATAATCACAGAGAGGAGCGCTGGCTTGACGTATGTCCAGAAGACAGTTGATCACACCCTTCACAAGCAGAGAAAGCCGCAAAAGGGCCTTGCTGAAGAAGCTGGCTGATCACACAGTGCTGTATCCAAACATAGAAAGTTGAGTGGAAGGATTTAAAGAGCTTCACAAGGGGTAGACTTCCATCACACCTCAGCAGTGCCACAGGCCTCTATGCCATGCCGCATTGATGCAGTAATTCATGTAAAAGGAGCCCCAACCAAGTAGAGCATAGACATGGACATACTTTTCATAAGCCTGGCACTTCTGTTTAGAACGTTCTTTTTATTGATCTGTGCAATATTCTCATTTCAATCTGGAGAGACTCACACAGACAGAAAAGAGGCAATTAGAGAGATGCATAGATAGAAATTAGAAAAGTTCCTTGGCACCCTGATCCCGGCTGAAGACGTGAAAGCTGCAAATGTCTATGAGCTTGGGTGTTCTTTTATAGACTTTCGTCTAAACTTCATCGTTTCAGACTGACTTTTTGGTCTTCATTATCTTTAGCCAGATTCATCAAAATTGCCAGAAAGAAACACTTGAAATATGTCACCCTATGTGTAAGTACTTTTATCCACATTCTAATGTTTTAAGATACCGGTCTATGTTCCTGACTGGGGGTCATTTTATTGAGCTGACAATGAGTCAATTAAAACAACAATAGGAAGCCTCAACATATTACAGCAAGGTTCTTTTGTTTTATTCTTTCGAGCTTCATACCTCACATTACTCACAAATATGTCAAATTGTATAATGTTAGGAGCTTTTTGGAGATATCAGAGTTAAAGAAAAAGGTCTGCATTTCTATGTTGACTCTGTTTTTTTCTTTTTTTAGATTACTATAACCCAGATTCAGAATTACTCTTTCAAACACACGGTGTGACCTCACCTCACCTCGGCTCCTGAAGTACATGATAAATGCTTGCTCACTGGAGGGCTGCAATAAGACTGTCTTGAACACTGGTTGATAAAGTTCTTAGAGAGAAATTTAAATCAGCTACCACCGAAAATGGCAGATGTAGACTTTTAAAGAAAATTAAGGCCGGAAATCTCTGACTCAGCATCTCTGGAAAATGGGGAGCAGTCGTAGGAGGAGAAAATGATTTTTTAACATATCTCTGTGAATTCTCTTATAAAATAACAATAATAAAGAGCACATAATTTCCTTTAGTGATCCATGATAAAATTCTAACTGACCTACTAAATTTTGTTTTCCACTTAAATTCTGAAATGTAAACAATTGGAACCACCTTGCTTCTATAATTAACGGCAGTTCTCTCTTTGGCCGTGAGCATCCTGTGAAGAATAGCTTCTTAACAGTTTTCTTTACGGTTCCCTTTCAGCGACATTGATTTTTCTATTTTATTTTATTTCTATTTTAACTGTGGCCTAATTTTGACGAATATAACAAAAAGGCCATTCCAAAAAAGTTAGTGCGTATTTTTTAAATTAGCATAGACATGTAAGCAACAGCGGCATTTATTTGCAGCCCGGTAAAGGGATAAAAAAAAAAACTGCTTTAGTTCTTTTAGGAAATCTTTTACCTCTTTTGCCATCATCCTCGATGCAAATGATGACAAGACACACTTAGGTTTAATGGTGACCCATGTTGAGTTTTGTGGCGTTGGCCGTAACATTTTAAATAAAAAAAAAAATTAGAACATGCACTCTAAGGATTACAAGGCCTTTGGAAGAGAAACATTCCCACAGCTCCTCCACCATACTTAGATGTAGGCATGAGTTGCATTTCCACATTTCTATCCTTTGCGTTAAGAGAGACCCAGTGAAATGTTTGTTAAACAAAAGATCAATCTTAATCTCATTTAACGTAACATGTTTTTGTTTCTGCTAATAGGACATGCAAATATTTCTCTGGGTATTACTCCCAAACAACCAATTGGCATATGGAAAGAATCCCGTAGTTCTTAGCGAGGCTTAGGGTTAGGGTTCAGTCACATCTGGGTCCACCTAATTGAGATAAATAAAGATCAATGTATTATAAGGGTTTATATGCCTCTTTCAACAAATATCCCAATATAGTTGACAAAAATCCACCACTGGATGTCTGATTTTAATTTGGTATTACCTGCTTGTGTTACACCGCCATTCCCGTGTTCCTGACGTGATTTATTTACATTAAATGTATGTGCCACATATAAGTCAAGTCAGGTTTAATTGTAGAGCACATTTCAGCAGCAACGGAGTTCAAAGTGCTCGAAGCATTAATTTCCGGTCATTCAAAGAGAGCATGGTGGTTTCATTAAATGTATTAATGTTTTTATTTTAATCAGTTACTGTCAGAATTAGTTTAGTGAATCAAATGGCCAATCCTTACAGATTTATAGCTTCGAAGTGCCTCAATGGACAACTGAAGTAGAAACAAAGTTGTTGTTGTTTACCTGCTTCCTGGCTTTAATGCGCTTGTAGGCAAAGTCAGGGTACGGGGAGCACGGGATGAAGCGGCCCACTCCGGAGGTGACATGAAGGTTACCATCTTCCAGGACTATCTTCCCCTGGCATATCACCACCAGAGGGGCACCACGCAGCTCCATGCCCTCAAACACGTTGTACTCAGCCGCCTAAAAAAGAAAGGTAGAACAGGGTTTTTTTTATTCAGAAATGACATGAAAATACATGACATATATACATATATATATATATATATATACATATATATATATATATATATATATATATATATATATATATATATATATATATATATATATATATATATATATATATATATATATATATATTTAAAAAAAAAGGGTTGAAACTTTCTGGAGGAAAAAACTCTTCTCTTGAACCTTTACTGGCTCTTCCTTCCAAATGTTCTCCCTGTTTCCTATATACTGTCCCCTAACTTTGTTCAGGTTGCTCTCTCTTTCATTTGCTACATTTGTCATTTGTGTCGTTTTTTTCCACCTTGTGTGTCCCCCCATCTCCTTCATTTTTTCTTGCACAAACTCTTCTCAGTTGTCTGTGATCTGTGGCGGTCCCCTTCTCCTGCTCCATTGTTACATATTTCCTCTGCACACTGACCCCCCCCCCCCCACCTCTTTTTTTTTTTTGTGTAGCTGCTGTCCAAATTTGGGCCAGAACAGGACATAACTAAGGCTTGCTTGCATGCCAAACATGATGTCATGACTAAGCTCAGTGTGTTTGACTGTTTGTGTTGATGCTTGTTCTTGTGTATGCGTTCAAAAATCCCCCTTTTCACATTGACAACAGCGATCAATTCAAACCAGATGTAGGCTAACTGATAAACTACGAGACAGCACAGTCTGAGAAAAGTACTTTCCCAATACAATGGGCCGGTAACCAAGGACAGACGTATTTTTGCCAAGTTACTATGGTAATTTTTTTTTTTTTTTTTTTTTTAGCAGTGAGAGCTGCGATGTTCTTGTTTTGTACTTGCAGATGCTTTTTTATCTAGAGGGACAACCAGCAGGAAATGGAAAGGTGACATCACCATGTAAGAACCCACAAATCCCCAGTGTAGGAGCTATGTATATATTTAGAGGATAGGGAGACTTTTGCTTAGTCTCGCTTAGTTTCACCAACAGGAAGAAGGTGTTTATTCACACTAGCAAAACCTGATAAAAAAAATAATTATATAAGCAAAGATCAACTTAACTGAAAATGTAAGATAAGAAAAATAAAAAAAAGGATTGCTCACTCATGCATTCTTCTTGTAGCAGGCTGCTGAATCTTTAATTTTCTGCACTGCAAAGCTACCTGTGTGCAATCCTCTTGTGCTTAAATGTGCCTCAGAAACAGAATTCCTCACATATGGAGGTTGCTGTAAAAATGAGTATCTCTTATTTATTTATTTTTATTTTTATTTTTTTTGGGAGGGGTGCTACAAATAAAGGAATAACACACAGTATACTATTTAATGACTAGGATCTTCCCTATCAGAACATTCCAAATGTTGTTGTTTAACAGCAGCACAGAAGTCTGTATGATTGGATTGAATCAACTTTGTAAAGTGCCTTGAGATGACATGTTGTAAATTGAATCAATTGAATTAAAAACGTTTTTAAACATTACTGCAATATATACTAAATATATGACAATTTTTTAAATCTCAATATTTTTTGACAATCCACCAAGATAAAAAGATTGGGTTAAAGAAAGTATCCCTGGGTCAAATACCACATGCACCATAGTCTTGCATGGATGAACCGCTGTTTTTCAACCACAGAGGAGTTTTTGGAACATTCATTTAAATACTCCATTTTATTTTTTCCTCGGCCATTGCCCTGTCACTGCTGAGCCGTTTTAGATTTACTGAGGCTCGACTTTACCATAAAAGCTGGCCACGTGACCACGGCAGTGTGAGTGGAATTAGTCATGAACATCCACTGAGACTTCATTTCCGTTCAGGGGAACTAAGAGCTCCCTGGAAGCCGTTCAAAAATGTGCTTTTCTCTCCCTAACATTCTCTCCTGCACGCACAGATGTAGACACATGTCACATATTACAGCTGGTTGTTTCCCCCAAGGTCACAGCTTCAAAGCATTTTTAATATTTCTCTTTAAAGTTCATCTTATCTTTGCCTCTCAAAAAATATTTTAGGCTACCTGTTGCAATAAATCAGTTAGCTTTTTTTTTACATACCCACTTAAAATCATGGTCAACTGAAGAAAACTAGGAGCTTGAAAGGCCGTTTTTGTCTAGAACCTGAAACAAATACCAACACCGGCTTTGACCTGTATGCATACCGAGTTATGAGTCTTGGCAGTGATTGTGCGAACAGAGTCCGTGTCCCAGATGACCAGGTCGGCATCCGAGCCCACAGCAATCCGACCCTTGCGAGGGTAAAGGTTCAGGATCTTAGCGGCATTAGTGCTGGTGACGGCCACAAACATGTTCTCATCCATCTTCCCCGTAGTCTGAGAAAAAAAAAACAAGACAGTAACAGATAAGATAGCAATCATGTCTAAGCACTGACTGTTAGGTGCTAATGACAGTTATGTACTTCGGAGTGTTTTTCCCATATGTGTTCCATTTAATTTAAACTTTTTTTTCTAATGACTCCGGAATGCACTTCATCCTCTCTAGTCTAAAATCTAAAATGGACTTATCGTGCCGAGGCCAAAATCCAGCCAAATAGTGACGCAGCGATAACAGGGACACAAGGACAACAGGAAAATGAAGGAAAGGACTGATGGAAACATAAAGACGGACAGAGAGACACAGAGAAAGGCTTCGGCTGAAGGCAACGTTAAAAGCAAGAAAGAAACATGTCCGAGAAATGTTGCCCTATAAAAAAACGTTTTAAAGGGGATTGAGGGGATGGAGCATTTAACATCAAATGTCGCATACCAAATCTTGTAGGGGTTGTGGTGATAAAAGTTATCATTTTCATGTAATATCTCGTAGCCTAACCAGGGCTTACCACAGCCTTATCCCAGATGAGCGCCATCCTCTCCTCCACTCCGTTGACACCTTCCGGGATCTGAGTGAAGTCATCCTTGCCGATGGCTTTCTGCGCCACGCTAAAGGTGCAGTGAGCGCTGCCCGTCACGCTGAGGTCTCCACTGCGAGGGGATGACAAATGAGGATGGAATCATACCAGCGGAGAGAAGCCTTTCGCTCATAAGCAGCGCTTTGCAAACACAAGGAAATGTGGTTATTTCGTTTAGCAGGAGAAGTAGTAAGCGGCGTGCCAACGTTTGTTCCTCCAGGAAAAAGAAACATTACTAACGTTTCCTGTTTCTGTACACGTCTTTCCAAATCCACTTGGTAGGTAGCAACGGTTATAAACAAGTCAAAAACACAGACGAGGACACATGGTGACTATGAGTGACCGAAAATAAATTTTCATCGGGCTGTGCTTATCGTCATCTATCATCTTCAGAGCCCAGTAACATAAAATAACCCGATAGGGAGCTGAAAAGAAAGACGTTTCACAATTTCCTTGCAAAGTTCCAAAAGAAAACTATAAAAACAGACACAAAGAATAGAATTAAACATTTAATTAATTTTTAATAATTCAATGCAGATTCATTATATCAAGATTCATTAACCCCCAAGTGATATGTATATTCCAAGTCAAAAATGTTACACTATCCCACTTATTGGACAGATATCCAGCAGACAGCCCCCCTTAAGCACGGCATGCCACAAAACTCACGGCTAAAAAACATAGCTGACAGAATGCTGTTTTCAAGCACTTTAATTTCATTAATTAGTTATAGCCACAGGAAACCAGAGAAAATCAGAAGAATCGTATCTGATCTAAGATTTAAAAAAAAAAACTGAACTGGTACACAGTGTTCAGTATTAGCTGTGAGCCATAAACATGAACAGAAATACACGCTCAAAAAATTTTCCATCTGCATGTAATACATCTAAGTGATATATAAGTTACATGGTATGAGTTGAATTACTATAATAAGTTAACATTTGATGATGTTAAAAAATTTTTTTGACATGTACCTGTGAACCAGAGCTGTGAGACTCACCTTGCCAGAAGTGTGTTCAGATAGTCTGGGGTAGTGGGATCAGGGCTAAGAGGAGGCGATGTAACAAAAGAAGCAGCTTTAGCCCAGTTCTTGCTCCAGTAATGTGTCCCATCAGTCCCCAGACTGGCTGTGATTGGCTCCCCAAACACCACGTTTCCTGAGAAAGAGATAACAGTAACAAGGATTAAAATACCGAAGCCCTTACGATATCTCCCCAATCCTGAGATGCATCAGCTAAGCTTCATTCATTCATTTCTCCCCGTCGAAAAGGGTTTTATTATTCGTATAAATGTTTAAAAACAGCGCTTGTATCGGCAGTTAAGATCCAGTGATGACGGAGGATTGATTCTTGTCAATTACTTATTATTTTTGCATTGATTTACAGTCCTTTGCTCCTACATGTCAGTGATTCATGTTTTACTGTTTGGTAAGGATCCAAGCAAAAGGTTTCCAGCCTATAAAGTAATCCAGGGAGTGCATATAAACAAAAAAGAAGGCAATCTGAGGTCAGCACAGCTTTATCTCATGTAGTTTATTTTATTTTTTACCAAAGACAAACAAAACACACTTTCTTCTTTTGTAACTTTGCTAATTTTCCCATCCCTTTCTGTGTTAAAATTAGTTATTTTACAGTTTCATCCAACAGAAATATTTTATCACATGTTTTGTCATTAACCTGATGCTTACTTGGTATAAATATCCCCATTTAAAAAAAAAGAAACCTCTTCTCAATACCTTTTTTCCGGGCCTGCGAGATGATGTCGGCAGCGCTCTTACTCATGACTCGGGTTACGTAGAGCGGACAGTAGGTTTGGCTGGCGATGGTTACCGCTCGAAAAACGGCCTCAGCCTCCAGCTGCAGAGGAGGCACAAAAACAATGTGGTGGGAAGGAACTGTTATTCCCATTACAAGTCACTTTAAATATCAAATTATGTGCTGTCAGGGCTAAATGATGCGAACCATTCACTTACAAGCAAACCGCAACAGGAGAGCAAGCAGTGGCTCGCAATTGTATTCATAACCCCTGAACATTTTCATATTTTTTTGTTACATAACAACCTCGACGTTTCATTCGATGTAGGTCTGGAATTTGAATGGACTATTCTGACATGTACATACATTATAATTTAATCTAAATCGCTCTACTCTGGTGCTTGTTGCATTCAGCTGCACACATGTTCCCATCGACTCTCACTAGCTTCCTTATACGGAAAAAAAACAACGTTACGACAGTCGTATTCCACCACTGGATGGTGTGTTTATGGTGATGGGTGGGAATGGTATTCCAAAAAAAGGTTATATTTTACATGTAGGTTAAAAAGTTGTGATTTAGTCCATTCTAACCAGAGCGCTTTATTGCAGATGTTTGCTACAGCCCCCTGCATGGCGGCGACCTACAGATGTGGCCTGGGGCCTGTCAACAATGGTTTTCTACTACCCAATTCAACTCAGTGCAAGTCGATGACACCTTGTCAGGTGCCATGAGTGCAAAATGGAATGAATACAAATATATTTCACACTTGATCAATAAATTAAAACCTTTAAACTGTAAAAAAAATAAAAATAAAATGTGGATGCATAAATGGGACAGTTGGTTAGGCCCTGTCTGTGTTACCAACATAAATAGTTTAGAAACTAATTTAATAAAAGCAGTTAAAGGATGTCAAAATAACGCTAAATAGAATCAGATGAGCAGCACATGTTTTCCCATTGTCCTACATCAAAGACTGGAAGCAGACAGAAACAACATCCTTTCAGCGTAGAACACAGATTTTTATCAATCGTTATTTGATTTGTCAATTAGTCTTTTCCGCAGTTCCATGTGTGCGTAAGTTAGACATAAAAAAAAAAATAATTGCCTTTCAGGTCAGAACAGTAAACTGGCGGAAAATGAATGTTGCAGTTGCTTTCTGCTTCAAAATGGGATGTAAACACCTCAGCTGCTTATTGTGTTCCTGTCAGCATGTTCAATCTGGATCGGGTAACCAAAAATTGCATCTGAATAGGACATCTGACTCATTCAAACAATGTTGACAGATGTAACGCAGCTTGGCCTCTGCTCGCCTACATTTAATTTTAGCAAGATTTTAACCAATGTAATAAAAAAAAAGGAGGAAAAAAAAGTTGCTGAGCTTGAAGTGTGGCTTTGATTTTGCACTTTGTTCTAGAAGCAACAACTGGAGGCCCAGGAAGATTTTTTTCCCCTTTGAGCTCTGACTGAAACCACATGTGTATAAAAAGACAATATGTATAAAGCCAGCCTATAAGACAGCGTGTTTACACAAAGGGACATTTTAGCACCAACAAGCAGGATTTTAATCTCTCAAGCTTTACTATTTAATTTTTTTTACGCAGCTAAATAAAGTGTGTGAGTGTTAAACCTCTTCTGGCCTGCTCAGCACATGCCCCTCCGGTCCGGTGATGCCCGTCTGCAGCATCCGGGCTTGCTCCTGTTGAACGCAAAGAAAAAAAAAAAAAAAAAAGGTGGTAAGTTCACGGATATCTTCCATTTCGTGCAGAAATCTCCTATAGTTGTCAGCGGTGTAAATTCTTCAGCAGATGTAAATATGTAGTCAGACTCATGAATAATAATCCGTTTCTTATTGTTTTTGCCCTTCTGAAGTCCTTGAGAAGCGGTTTTTGCTTTTTTCCTTCCGGACAGGCCACCCACATTTGTCAGTGGGAATCTGAACCCGAGGGTCTGCACACACACACACACACAAACATACACACACACACAGACACTTGCAGCAGTTTTGTTTTTTTGCAACGCACGTCAATGCAGGCCCTTCACGGCGGCAGACCAACTGGTTCAGATTAGCCCCGAATCCGGCTGCACCTGGACATGAAAGTGCCACGGCTTTAAGAAGTTCTCACAACACACGGCTAGAATCAAACCGTGAACATATGCAGATTAGTTTCGCGTCTGCACTGCTGACTCGGCATAAACTGCAATCTGAATGGCTTTATGGGAATGCAGAGAGAGAAAGAAAAAAAAACATACTGGACTTGCATTTTTTTCTTCTTTTTTTTTTTTTTGCACGGAGTATTATTTTTCAAAATAACTGCCAAGACACACACAAGTTCACCCAAGAGCTGCACACTTGTCAGGAAAAATATTATTAGGTTTTTACATTCGTATTTATGGAGAGAAATCCATAAAAGAGCTACGCTCAAATGGGCCATGAGAACTATACGAGAAACACCGGCTATAAGCCGTTTGCTTTTAACAATGGCATCTTTTACAGAGGTAGGTTGACAGTTGTAGTATGAACGTGGTATCATAAATCTGACTGATCAGCAGAACCATGATTTAGACAGAATTATTTCCAAAGTAGAAAGAGACCTGGAACAGCATAGGAACATGCCCTCTTCTATGCCACTGCAAAAATGACAGCCTGTTACCAAAAAGTGTACTGCTGGCAGACTTGAAGAAGCTGCACTGTACAACGGTCTAATGGCTTACCACGAATGACCTTATGGCGATCCATTTGTGTCAAAAATAACATTTTAGATCCCTGGTCTGGTAAGGGAAGTCTAAATGAAAGTGGCTTTAAAGCATTTGATCTGCTACCTTGAAGAGTTGTCCTGTAACAACACTAGTTCAAAAGGTATACGTTCTTATGGGTCAAAAGCGCTACAATATAGACTTTGAGATCAAACATATCGTACAGCTGATGGGAATCAGACTACCTTCCAAGTCCAAGTTTCAAACCGGGGCTAAGATTTATAATGAATCAGCTCCAAAATGTACTCACCGTGACAAAATCCAGGCACGGCCTGGAGTCCAGACTAACAGCAACTAGCTAAATCCATCATGTCTAACAGCCCGTTCACTTTCATCTGACCTCGCACGGGACAGCCTTGTATAAACTACACCCACACATCACTATCCAGCAGGAAATACAGTCATCATAGATGGTGCGTTTAGTCTGAAGATACGGTGTGGAAAGGTGAACTGATGTAAATTGGAATAAACCTCTTTTAAACACAAACAGATCACACCGCTGAACATGTCCACAACTTCTAAAAGAAAGTGAAGAATTCGTCATCGTTACCTTCGCGATGATCTCGCCGTTTTCAGCATGGATCTGGGCAATGCCTCCCCTCTCTGCCAAAAAGGTGAAGACCTCATAGAGCTGCGTGGAAAAGAGAATGCTGTTTTAGTTTTTTTTTTTTGTTTTTTTTTTTTACTGCTGAAATCAAGCCAAGCCATTAAGACAAGAAAAAGACAGTACTTTGTAACTCAGAGGCCACTCGCAAGCCCCAATTTCAAAGAGGCCCACAATTTACTTGAAGTCAACCAGGACACACTCTGCTATTACCATGTGTGGTCTCCAGAAATGGAGAAGCTAGTGTGGGATAAGCTGCAGTTTTTTTTTTTTTTTCTTCTTGTTGCTGTGCCACAGTTCCTCAGAGAGGTGCATGACATCAGTTTTTCAAAATGCACTATTCTGGTTCCCTCATGAGTTCTCGCGAACACCGATTTAGCTACGGCTGCATGAGAAATACCAAGAGTTCAGCCTCACGTCGCCGGGGCTTACACTTTATTATACAGCCTGAAAGAGTCAGCGCATACATAGCAACTCATGGTTTACACAAAACAAAGTGTGTATTTTTATTTTTCAGTTTTTGTGTGTGTGTGTGTGTGTGGGAGGGGGTTATCAATTAATGCAGGATATGCATTGATCATTGTTTTTTTAATCTCTTTTAGCACTTTTGTTACCTGCATCCTATAAATGTGCAACAAAGCAGGTTGGTTGTTGCTCTTGTGTGAAGACAGTAATAACGGAGACACCGACTATCTTCTTTTTCATGTTATTGCCAAAAAGGCTGCACAAGTGATGCAGCGATGCAGATTTGCAAGTCTGAAAATGTGAAAGTTTAGAACTTCTGGAAAGGTTTTGTACCTCACTGTTGCTCATCTGATAGTAATCCTTGTAGGCCATGTAGACCTGGAACGAGTTCACACCTGCACAAAAAAAGAAAATCATGATGAAAGACATCTGATCAGTTCTTTCTAAATGCCTTATTATTTTTTTAAACACAATCAACACTATGTTGCATTATTGAAAACACAAGGCTATTCTGAGAGACAGTGCCTTACAAAGTATTCATACCCATTTTTCCACTTAATACCGCTACAACCACAAACTTGTCTTCGGAGGCATTGGCTGACTTTAGACATCTAGAGACTGAAATTTGTGTGTTTTTAAAAGCAAAATGGTTCAAGTTTGGAGGGAAAATGTTTTTGAAAATGAAGTTTAAGTATCATTAAAGATTCTCAATAAGATTGAGGTCTGGGCTTTGTCCGGACAATTCTAAAACACAAATAAACCTTTATCTAAACCAATCCACTGTGCGTTTAGTGTCATCTTGATGGAAACTGAACCTCCACCCCAATGTCAAGTCTTTCCCAGGTTCTAATAGATTTTCTTTAAGACCATCGCCCGTATTTAGCTAAATTTATCTTCATCTCAAATCTAACCACCTTCCCACCTTTGTACATGCTGAACAACAGGACTGCATGCCATATTTCACAATTAATGACGAAACTTAGTACATAAGTCATCAACTGTTAAGATTTGCATCAATGAAAACTGCCGGGCATCCGTCGGGCATCCGTTACGCATGGCTGTGAATCTGTGAACACGTTACACCACAGATGCGGCCAGTATGCAGAGGTCTAAAGTAGGAACTGTGGGGGATTAAATATCTGGATATATTCTGGATATCTCTCAGATTGGTGTCCGGATTTTGGGACACATTGCTGTCCGTATACGAGGAGATCTGAAAACAGATTCCATTAGGCACGCGATGGGGACTTTCCTGTATATTGTCCGCACATGTGGCATAAACCGACATAGGTATAATAGTAGCGGATAGTACCATATCTTCATGCTTTTGGTCCAGTGCAGCCTCCCCGCGCCAAGATGCTGCAATATCTTCAGGATGATGTGTAGTAGTGTTTTGCATGTAGGCGTAAAAGTTTAATTATGGACCAGAACACCTAATTGTGTGTTCCTTGGGCTTTGTGATGCTGTTTGTTGTCCAGTGTTCTCTCAACAACCTCTGAGGCCTTCACAAAACAGTTATTACACAGAGGCATATTCTGTTTGCTAACAAGATGAGAATAAAAGGGGATGAATACCAGAGGTGGATAAATCCGGCTTCAGGAAGGTATAAATCCTGCCTGGTTTTTCCTTCATCCTGTTCATTTAACCTGCCGATTTTAGTCCGTCTATGTTGTGGAGCTGGAAAATGCAAATGGTTGGAACTAATCTCAGGACCGGCTTTTTACTTTCTGCACTTGGTTTTCTGCCTCATATTCTTGCCACACCTTTCTGATATTTGTTAGTGAAAAATATCAGCATATTATTTTCCTACCGCTTCACAGGAATGCACTAATTTGTGTCGGTCTCATTAAATCCTGGTTAAGTACATCAAACTCTGTGGTTGGAACAAAAACAACGGTAACGTGTGGAAAAAGTGCCAGTGGTACGACACTCTAGATGTCATTTTGTGCCACCATGCCCTACCTTTCTCCTTTATGAGACTCTCCAACTCCTGTTTTACGCTGTCGTTCCAGTGGGTGACGTCCACATGGAGGGAGTAGTCGCAGCAGGCCTTCTCGTCGGCCCATTGCCTCCATTGGTCGTAGGCCTCTATCAGGCTGCAGCCGGGCTCCGGGATCACGTGATCCACTGGTACATGGAGAGGGAGACCATGGGGTTAGAAAGCAGAATTGTGCACACAGAAACAGGGTGATGATGGCGACAGCTGAAGTGAAAAGAACAGACAGACACAGGAGCGGAGACAGGGGGTGAAGTGAACGTGCCTGCTGGTGTAGCTACTTTCTCTGCGTGTTGTCTATCTTGCATAATCAGCTGTCTGGGTTCCTGCGGCACTCAGACGCTGTCAGTTGCGAGGGAAAGATGTCACATTGAATTTTGCTGATCTGGGTGCACATGTCCTTGCGAATGTTTAGGCCCGTTGTGCTCGGTTATGTCACTGTGATCGGTTATTTTGGCGCAGGTCAATAGTTTTTTTGGCACTGGCCAATTGGCATTCAGGTCGTTTGTCTTTATTTGTAGAGATGTACCAGGAATTTGGCCGCTGACCATAACCCTTCGGTTTTCAGCCTGACAAGTTTGCTCAGCAATTCAACAGTTTTCAGATGAGTTATTTCACCATATCAAGCAACCTTTTCACCCCAGGCATCCACCACGATACATCTATCGCAAGAAAATATTTTAAAGTGAACTAACGTTTTAGCTGACGGTGACTTTAAATTTGTTTCACAGCTTTTGACTGTGGTACAATCTGATCTTTGATTCTTCTAAATCTTTTTAGCAGGGGGAAAAAAAATTGTTAGTAGCCGTCATAAATACATGAAACCGCTGGCTCTCATTTTAAACAGCCAAACTGAATAAATGTCATAGATGGAATGATTAAAAGCCCGATACTCAGTATGTTATATTAGTTTATCAGCAGGCAGGAGTAATTGTTATTTTTCTGTTTTAAATAAAAGCAATGACATTATGTTATACACACATCTGTTTATATCCTGATAGTGTGGCATTTCACTCAAAGTTATTGAACCACAAGAATCTCAAAGGGGTGTGCCTTTTGAACGACTTTTAAAATGTCAGCTGCACAATCGCTTTGTCCTTGTGTTAACACGGTAAATCCCGGTTTAACGTAGACCGTTCTCTCTAAAAACACACAGTCTTACATCCCCTCCGCTCCTGTAACTGATGCAGGGAGAAAAGCTGGAAGAGATATTTTGAGCAGTGTCGATTTTCGTTCTTCAAGGGAAATCGTAACCAGCTAAAATTAGTGTTGGCAGGACAAAGCTGGGCAGAAACAGGAAATTGGGTTTAGCCACAAATCTTGGATCAGTGCTGTTGTTCTTTTTTTTATATACGTGCATAACTTATTTTGTATGAGCATGTACAGTATTTGAAAAAAATAAAATAAAGCTAATTTCGCATGTTTTTGCATCATAAAACAGAATACAAGTTTACCCATTAGGGAAGACGCTTTTGTGTCTGCTTTCATCCCCAAGACATTCTCTTTGTCCCTTACTGTATCACTGAGCTCCAACTATCCCAATTCATCTCACTCAGCTATTATAAAAGATGCCCTCCTGCGGGCTAACCACCTGACTAGCTTTTTTTTTAATCTCATTATAGACACTCCAATCTGCTTATGTTAATCGGATACAGCTTCAATTGTCACCGATATGCACACAAAACAACATAGCAAACAACAGATTAACAACACTGACAGCAACATACTGTTCACGTTACGTGACATCCTATGTAGCATCTTTTTCAGAACTTGATCAAACCATAATCTTTTGTAAATTAACCATATAAACGGTAAACGATACACACGAAAAAAAGGGGGACGACCCCACTTTCGCACACATGTCGGCGTGGAATATAATCCCCCTGTGAATGGATCTCATGAATAGACCTTCTTACAGTAAGATGCCTGTTGTCATTTGTTTGAACCCAGAGACTCACTGGCAAACAGGCAGCAAAGCAGCCTGCAAAAAAAGCAGTCCATGCTTTTTAAATCTATTTATGTATTCGCTATGATTTCTAGCGTGCAGGCAACTACACTCTGGAGATAACTGCAGCATAAACTGAGACTTATAGTGGTGCTGTGTTTCCATGAGAGCAGCATTCTAATATGTCCGACCCAGCGCTCCTGCTCCCTGTTCTCAGTCTTTTGTATGGCTTTTTTTTTTTTTTTTTTTTTTTTGGAGAGTTGCCCATAATCACCCAAAACGCCTCCCCTATCCCTCCCTTTCTCTTGTCCTCTGTTTGGGCTCCCTCACCCACACCATAACCCCTTTTTCTGGCTTCACTCTCTGTCTGAATAATAATGAAGGTTTCGCCTGCAGTCAGTGTCGCAGTGTGCGGATGACTTTTCCTAAAACTCCTACCGATCATGGTTGTGCCACCGGCGAGGGCAGCCTTTGATCCTTGAGCAAAGTCGTCCACAGTTGTGGTTCCACGGTACGGCATCTGGAAGTGGGTGTGGATGTCGATGCCGCCGGGGATCACCATCTTCCCGTTGGCCTCGATGGTTTTAACGCCTCCTGGAACAATCAGGTTGTCGCCAATCTGCCTGTGGAGAGGATAAATTACAGCCACGCATGAGGGATTACACTTCTTCTAAACAGCTTTATAGTTTACATAGGATCTAATTATATTGCTAGAATTGTCTTTTCGTCGAGGAATAAATCAAAAAAGACGATACAATCAATGAAATTTGGTAAATCAAAGTCGACCAAATTTGAAAGCAGCACCTTGTTGCTATGTCAATGTTTTATTGAACCTTTTTTTTTTTTTTACTCCTGTGGTTCAGACTTTACAGACGAGGAGAGCCAGACAGACATGCAGGCAGAAGCCAGTGCTTCTTTGCCAGCAGCTAACTGGTGCTAGTGGCAACCGGGTGTTTATTATGCAACACCAGGCCTATGAACTGCTCTCCCTAAACTCCCTCACTCAGGGCCAATGGGGACAAAAAGTTTACAGTTTAAAAAGTATACCACTAATGGTCTTCCTTCAACTATCCTCTTCTTCTCTAGTAAAGCAGAGTCCGAAAAAAAAATTCCCATTACGCTCCAGCTCTTTAGATTAAGATTATAATTATGGTTTTTAAACCACTACTTGTAAAACAAATTGCTATAGTTTCAACTTTTGCCACATCGTATACATGGGAATGACGAGAAAAACTAAATTTAGAAGGAAGAAAGAAAAGGAAAGCTGAATAGGGAGATCAAAGTAAATGGAAAAGAAAGTGCAGTAGACGTACTTAATAACGCCATCTTCCATGTAGATATCAGCATGGAAGGACTGGTCATCGTTCACAATCCTCCCGCCTTTGATCAAAAGCCTGTCGCTCTGCAAGGGAAAAGGATAAGAAGGAAAGAGAGACACAGAAGGGGTGGGGGGGGGATATTAGAATTTAGTGCACTTCCTCTCCAAGAAAGACATAGTTTGGCTAACAACACTGTCCAGCAAACATCGGCAAGAGAAATGGTCCCTGTACAAGATCATTACAAGGCTTTATTTAGAGTTAGACAGTGCTTCTCTATTTCTCTTTTGCTGTATTTTGTCTCTGATTTTTTTCCACCCGGAGGAGATGAACAATGTTTCATTCACTCGTTCATTCATTACCGGGAGGAGAGAGACATGTCTGTGACTCCTTTCCCATACAAACGCTTCACATTTGGCTATAGACCACCCTGTATCATCGCCTGCCAAGCAAAGCAATCCACGTCTTCCGAGGCTTTTTTGATAAAGAGCAAGCAGTAAACGCTGTGGGGGGGTTTTCTCACTAAATACCAAATAAAAACAAGAAGGAGATCCTATAAAACTTGGACATTATAACAAATATGGCATACAATAATTATTATTGTATTAACAAGTAACAGGTTTTATATATATATATATATATATATATATATATATATATATATATATATATATATATATATATATATATATATATATATATATATATATATATATAAGCAAAAGCAATACTTTCCACCATGTTTAGCGAAACTAAAGTCAGCAAAAAGCCTTTTACAGCCCATTTGCTTACTTAATGCCATACACTAGCCAGGAAAATGGTCATTTTGTTCTTAACGTAGCTAAAGCTTCTTATTTTGTGCTAATTACAGATTAACATTTAAGCCACTTTCATTCAACACTGTCATGCCATAGAGCAGGCTCTGGATTTTCTATTCTCAGTAAAATCAATAAATCCCACAAACTAAATCCAATCCCAAGTAAACACTATTGACATGATCTGCATTAATGTAAAAAAAAAAAAAAAAGTATACAAAACTACAACAAATATGTTGAAAATGCATTCAAGACGCCCTTTTGCTGTTACTTCTTGCGACGCATTCTTGTCAATGCGAATGCTACAGCTTGATGAATGTGCACCACACGTCATCTCCAGCAGGTCGTCGTCGCACAAGCGGATTGCTACAAGGGAGCGATACTGGACAGGAAGGAAGACCGAGTGCCAGGTTTTGCTGATTTAGGGAATTTCTGTTTGAGTTTAGCGCTGCCTGTGGAACAGGGTGGGGCGCTTAGAGGATAGACGGAGATGTTAGCTGGCAGAGTGCAACTGGACAGCTGGCTGGGAGGGCTCTGACCAAACCGTCCAGTTAAGCTGATGCCTAATCCATTGGTAACAGGAAGATATGTGGGGGGAAAAAATATGTCACTGACGAAAAGTTGAAAGGTTCTTCAAACACAGGAATGTTGCTCATGTATTTTAAAAAGGGTACATTCTAAAAAACAAACAAACAAAAAAAAACTTTGAAAGCTTTGGAGTTCTTATTTACTTGCTAGACTTTTCTAGGATTTTGGAGTAAGTCATAAATTGTATGCAAGAAATATGGGTAAAAACATCTACCGTTTTTACTAACTTACCCAATAATACGGCTAAATTGTCTTTAAAGTGTCAGCAACATTCTTATAGCAATAATTAGCTGCGTTTTTGACCGTTTATTAGAGGTTATTAATTATAGAGGATCCTTCAGTGTCTTCCAGTATTCATCAGTTACTGAAGACACACTCTGGTCTGAATTGAGCGAATGCTGCTACGGCAATTGTGCTAGCATCTTTTCTAGTGACGACTGATGTCCCTGCAGAGCTGCCTGAATAGAAATTCAGTCTGATGTGGTTCACTGTCACATAGTGTCGAAGACACAGCTTGAAATATCTTAAAAAGGATCATTCCTTAAACGTTTCCTTTAATTATTTTTCTTTGTTCAGCCTGAATGGTTTCAAGAATCAAGAATCCTTTATTGTCACCACGTGTCACCATGGTGTACTTAGGATGTACAGAAAAAAAGTAGTATGACAAGTAAGCACCACAGACTTATTATTTACACCCCCCCACACACACACACACACACACACACACATATTAGAGCGTGCAAAAGATCAAAAAGTACCTAGCAGAGTCCGAGAGCTCTGATATCAGTCCCTTAGTGAGTGATATGAGCCATGTTACATAGATTAGTCCGTCCTTCATGAATCTCAAGTAATGAGGTAATGAGATCACTTTTGTGCAGTGATCTGGAGGCTTCATTAACAGAAAAGTGCAAGCTGTTATTCCTGAGAATAAGTGTTTGGATTTAAAATGAAGATCAAAG
The DNA here is from genome assembly GCF_011125445.2 of Fundulus heteroclitus. Lineage (NCBI taxonomy): Eukaryota > Metazoa > Chordata > Actinopteri > Cyprinodontiformes > Fundulidae > Fundulus > Fundulus heteroclitus. The sequence continues at coordinate 11,827,538 of NC_046371.1, read as the reverse complement.
TAATGTAAATACCTTCAATTATAATCATTTAAAATTCTAGAAAAGAAGGAAGTGTTTATGACGACATGTCCAGTATATCATAAATTGTCCATTATTATGGTATCGGTATACGCAATACCCATGTTGCAAACAACTGCATGGACTGTAATGAATACGAACAAATTATTTTGGTGTCACGCTTCGGGGTTGTCTATGTCAATAGTATAATTGATGGCATTTTGTAATCCGGCATAAAATGTTTTAGAAAGTGATGGTGTGGAAAGGTGCCAAGTTGGTTCACTACCGCAGCAGCTGATGTAGCCCAGAAGAAACTTTTTTTTTTAATAAAAGCAAGTTCCTGACAATGTGGCAAAAGCAAACAGACAAGTTTGCAAGTTGTGTCATTTTTACAACGTTCACCAGCATGTTTTCTGAACTTTTTGCAGCCCTAGTGCGAAGACTATAGATGTACTGAAACCCTGAGTTCCAGGCCAAAACCTTTTTGTTTGGAGTCACTTTTGAATGTTCATGCTGAAGTTTGTAGCCCAACTTGTCTTCTATCTTGACCAGCTACCTCTATTTCACTGCAATATGCTTTCCTGTGTAATTTTGTCTTATGTTCTGTTCATGTACAGCACTTTGAATTGTCTTGTTACCGAAATGTGCGATACAAATAAACGTGCCTTGCCTAGTGCATGGTTCATTTAACATAGCCCTCTTGTAACAAGTCTTTATATTCTCTTATGACATAGCTGTTTCTAGTAAACCTAATGACCAATAAGGCTGTGATGATGATAATGACAGAAGAAGAGCGTCTGTCTAGCAAAGCGCCATCTAGACTCTGTTTCTGAGGGTAAAGCGCTTAAACCTCAAGAGCCTGTATCTATGAGTGACACTCTTATCTTGAAGTGAGAAAGGAAGTATATCTTGATTTTTTTTACTCTGGTTCAGTGGGAAGAGAAGTCATTGTTGAGTCGATTTTTGATGTGCCCCTTGGCAAGGCCCCTAACTTCAAGTTGCCTAGTACCTACCGATCTGTATTGGGTGAATGTGGCTCTAATGATAGTGCGCTGAGTGGCCAGTGTGACTCTGTTATAAAATCCCTTTACTGTTTACAATTGTATCGAAAAGACTTGGTTCTAAAACAGCTGGAGAAGCCCAGCTGACTTTTAAAACGTTCATGCGGTAGCATTTTGGGTAACTAAGAAAGGATGACGGAGTTACAGACAACAGATTAATTAATTATGAGGACCGGCTAACCACTAGCAGGTACTGATGCCAGAGTTCGTATCTGCTTCAAATCTTTGTTCAAAATGTAAAACACACAGTGGTCAAACCTGAACAGGCAAATTCAACGCTGTACAGGATTATTTTAAATATAGTTTGAGACGTGATTCTGTTTAAACTTTTAAAAAAAATAGCATTAATTGTTGCTTTATTTATGCATTAAAAGCACCTTGGAATTACACAAGAAATTATTAAAAACTGGAGACAGGTTTTTATTTTTATTTTTTTTAAAACATGAGTTTACATTCTGTAAACCATTTATTCTAATGTGAAAAGAAGAAATTGATTTTTTTTTATTTTACTAAAACATCCATAGCCGAAATCTCACTTTATCCAGTGACCTCAGTATTGTGAGGATGTATTGTCCCACCCCTTGAAAATATGGCTGATTTCACAACAGTGATCGTGACAATTAGGTTACTGCCAAAATGTCCATATAGCAAAATAATCATCTAACGTTTATTGTTGAAATGACTTAATTCAGTGAAACTATCTTGGTAACTAAAAGATCAGTGATTCTGTACATTTTCCAGGATATTTCTTTTTCAGCATTTTGTAAGATGATGTAATGATGATTAAATGATCATCAAAGAAAGACAGTGTCATATACTCTGTGAATGTCGAGCTGTAAACACTGAAGGTGTGCGGCATACTTAAATCCTAAAAGTGAATGTACATTCAATTATTTTAAATGAGTAGAAGTGTGTCATTTAATTTAATCTTAACCCATTTGTAAGAAATAAAAAAAATTAAAAATAAAATAACTTAAGTCCCCGCCCCGCTGAGAAGTAGAGACTTCCATATTTTTCCATCAGCACATGTGCAAGTCCATTTCCACCCTTGGCAGGAGACCAACAGTTTCATCATAGTATTAAACTGCAGCCATAGCTGCACAGATAAAACAAGACATAAATAATTTTGTTGAAAGGATATATGCACAGTACGCTGAGCTCATACCCAAGCACAATGTGATTACTCTTGTTTCCTTACATGTGTGCGTGTGCACTGGAAACGGTGAATGGTGATGTATGTGGCGATGGAATAGTGTGAAACTGAGCTCAGTGCCTGCAAGCAGCCGCACCCTGAAGTGGCGCATAACACACAGAAATCGGCGGTTGGAACGCAGCACCGCCATTCATCAGACTGCAGAGCTCATTGCCCTAAAACGTGTCGCTCAGTAGTGCAATAGGCAGTTCCTCCCAAAGCAAAGCTGCGTTAAAAAGACCCAGCTCCATGCCACTCATAACTCACTCTGAAGTACAACAGTGACGGAGTTTAAGCAGCATATACATGTATTTTATAACTTTAGGCAGAGTGGTGAATAAGGTTTCTATAACAGTTCAACATTAACTGTTACCGGCTAAAGAATATTGTTTTTTTTTCTGTTTATGGAACCCAGAATATAAGTAAAATACATTTGATAACACACTCAGAAGTATTTGGATGTGATTTACTTCACATACAAAATACTGCTGAGTGTGCAAAAAACATGATTTGCAGAGAGTTAGTACATCTACAGCAAGGACCAGAGGTAGTTTTCGGAGCGTCCAACAGCAGGTGAAAACAGAGGATAAAGGTGGTCAGACTGATAGTGTCTCACAGAATGCTTTAGACAGCATGATCAGCACCTAACAGAGTTTGATAGGGTTCTCTGTTTTGCAAGAGGCTAGATGACAAGACCTAATTTTTAAATTGTTAAATCAATATCCATGAAAGATAAAAAATCCTGTCATCCCACAGTGTTGCAAAGGGTCCAATACCTGTGTACGGACAAGAAGTGCCGAAGATAGTTGGTTCTGTAATTTGCATAAATGGTTGCCACACAGGTAACAAATAAAGAACAGCCCCACAACTTTTAAAGTAGTCTCTGATTGTAGTTTTAAATGTCTAGTTTTCAAAATTCCTGTAGTGAATAGCTGTGTTTGAGTGCTAGCCTTTATGCATACTGGAACAAAAACTGACTAAAGATTATTATTTAGCTGTGTCCATTCATTCATATATATATATATATATATATATATATATATATATATATATATATATATATATATATATATATATATATATATATATATATATATATATATAAAACTTCTTCAAGAAACCAGAGAGGAAGTCCAGTTGCCCTCTATTTAAGTATTTATGTGGCACATGTCATGTCCTGGATGAGCAGTGGGCAAATAGGATTGTGCGTTTACTTGGGCAAAGCATGATGTCTGCCGTTTTGCAAAAACAATCAATAACTGTAAGGCCTTGTTGATTTTCGGTTTTGTGTTACTTTTAACTAAATTCTTCGTGAATTTTGCGTAGCTAGATCATCAAACCCAATTCTGTTCAGCATTTCTCTTGGCAGTTAAATGACCTGCTGACTAACTTAAAGCAAGTCAGCAATAAGGGCTTGGCCTCATGAGCTGCTCTTTCCTGCATGAGTAAGGAGTTTTCATTTGATTTATACCATCGCAATCAAGGGTGTGCCTGCATGCACCAGGGACCCACTGATGAACTCACTCAATCTCTCTCATCTATGCACATGCATTCATTGTTTAATTTCTGCCCCCTTCGCTAAAGACAACAATCAATAGCATTTCCATTAACAAAACAGCATTTCAGGGCTGAACAGTCCTGCATTTAATACTTACAGTAAATCCAGTCAGTGGAATGACAGCGGGTACAATTTGTCATGCAAGAACCAAATATCCAAATAATTATACGTTCTAACTGCAAAAGAGCACACATTACAAAGAACCGATTGGTACTGAAGCAAAATCTAGGAGTAAACTGTCGAACCTTGTTAGAAACACCTCCCTGACACCACCTTCCCTGACATTTCTAATTCTCAGCTCATAAATGTTAAAAGCAGGCTTAACATTTACTGTGGCTTTTTCATAGGAGCTACCATAAAGGGCTTCAAACTGCTCCACCAACTGAGGCCCGTGTTGTCCAACCACAGGCAGCAATAAGCTACACAGATCATGTTTGCACACAAATGATAAATGTGAGCTGCGAAGTTCTGCTCTTTCCACACGTCGCCACAGTTGCGTTGTCGTTTAGTTGCCAGAGGCCGGCTAAATGAGTGATTCATAATGCTGCCACTTATTTCATACGCATGATTTCTGTATTATTTTACATTTTATATGAGCAGAATAATGGACAATGGACAAGATTTGCCTCGCTATGTAATGTGAACACTGTGGTTTTGCAACACACACATTGCTGGAGTTAAACCATCTGTGCTATTATGTGGTCATGGGAATACCCCCGACCATTTGTTACAACATTAACGAGACAGCACTATCCTCATTATCAGCACAGGCCTCGGTCTGAATTTTTACTACAGCTCCAGTTTTGACATTTAATGCCTTTGACTCACTGGTGTGCTGCTCATTCTGCGAGTCCAAAGTTGGAGGCTGGAGCACAGCTGTTTGAGGGATGTGGGCTTAGTTCTTCACACTCGAACCACTGACAAACTTTGATCTAATGAAGTATCGTTGCAAAACAGGAGTTAAAGCGTGTAATGACGAGTTTGCAGCTGTTAATGTAATATATATACATAAACCTCCCACTCAATAGGGCCGACATGTACTTTGTACTGCCATGTTGTCACCTAGGACAGAATAGATATACGGTATATATCTGTGTACTTCTGCACATTTTGGCCCTTTGAGTACCTGCCTACTGCTTAGGATTCATGCATTTCTCAACGTATCGGTTACAGGGTGTAATAAGATTTGACGATGCTAAAATGACCCACTAATTCTCTTCCGTGTGAACTCTGTCAAACAAAACGGTTGCCAATTGTTTTTTCGCCTGTGGCTGGTGGTTCCACACAATGTTTATAAAAGTGAACATCATGACGAGGCTCACAATGCTTTAAAATACTTGGCATCTATGCATAAGCCTCTTATTTTGAAGGGGAAAAACAGGAAGTAGTTCTTAACTTGTCCTGACAAAGTCAACAATTAAAGACGGCTTTTGGAGCTGGCTGGCAGCAGCCAGTTGGATAGTAGCCAAAGTAGCGCCATCTTTTTTACACCATTTCATGAGGAAGTATTTTGGACTCTCATGTTGAATTGAAGTCAGGACCCCATAGACTTGTAAGCATTAAGAAAATATTTCCATATGCTACAGCTAATGCCACTGACACCGGCATCTGAAACACAGCTTTCCATCAGCACCGAGGGACTATTTTACCATATTTTAAAGGAATTTAAACTGCATTTGTTTATTGCCCAAATGTTTTTTTGTCTTTTTTTTTACTTCTCATAATTGAACTGTATTGTCTTGTTAAAAAAGTTTGAGGTTTACATTTTTTTTTAATAAACATTTGCACAGAGAAACTGGCTTATTGAGCTTGACGGGCCCTGATGGATGACTGGCAAGTCAGAAACTCAAAAATCAGATTTTTGTCTGATCAGCGAACAGATCATAATAAGGTCTACCTAATCGTATTAACAGCACTCCTCGGCGTGGATTCTGCTTTTGAGTGAGAACGACTCGGCGTGCGCTGTTTCAACCTAGTGCAGGGATGTAAGAAGTTATTTAAAAAGTAACCGTATTCTCCATCACACTGAGACATGTCCATGGTCCAATCAGGCTGCAAGAAACCCCGACACGATAACCGGCGGTCTGAACAGAGTTTTGACCATTCAGGCTCCGTCTGTCATGGAACATGTTGGGTCTTGGAGAGGAAAAGGGATCTATTTCCTCTAGACTATATTTGTTGGAACACTGTTTTACATAAACAGCGCTGTTACGTCGCCTCTGCTCTTGGCATAAATAAGTAATGACCGCTCACAGAGGAAAGGCCGCAAAACTAAAATATTTCCAACTGTTGTTCTTACAGTTTTTAAGGAGAAATTGGAATTGTGTAAAATCACTACCAACAAGTCAAAGCTTAATAAAGACAGAATTGGCCAATTGATGCAACTTTTTTTTGGCTCTAGTGACATCAATAGAGGCAACATATAACCTAATCAAACATGTACTGAATTATTTTACACTGACACCGCAATTTATTGATTTGTGTGAGGTTTGATCTCTTTGTCACAAACAAAAAAATAACTGGGGTTCTTAGTTTTCTTAAGAATCCTGTTAAAATCTCTTGTTCTTTGGACCCAGTATCATGTTTCTTCTTGGTTGGTGAGCTCGCAGTATTGATCCACGTCTAATAACTACGCATTGGCACTGATTCATTAAAATACGGCGAATGGCGAGTAATGAAAACATTGTAGTCGGAACTAACAAAACCATCACTCAGACTGAAAGAAATCTTTTCAGCTGATAGATTTCTTACTGAACCTCACCCTGAAGTGCATGCATGTCTTGGTTTAAGCTTAGTCTTACGCCAAATCAAACTAACAAAGGCTGTTCTAGGCTCAGAATATTTCAAGATATCTGATAATGATCATAATATACTCTGACCTTGCAGTGTGACTGACTAAAGGATTAAGACTTTCCTAAAGTAGCTGCTGCTCAGGCTTTTTCTAGTCACAGCAGTTTTATTTGACTTTGTAAAAAAAAAAAAACTATTAAAACTGTTGAAAACTATTAAGACTTCCCCAATTTGACCTTTGTTTAAAATATTCTAAGAAGTTAATGCTCTTATTATATAAAAACATTACATCACACAGATAAGCCTAATTTACGAGATTACATACTTGTTTGTTTTTTTTAGCAAAATGTATGCTCATATCTGTTTTTCTCTTTTCCTGTGATCTAATGTTTGAGGTCTATGTTTAAACCCTTCTGCCGCGTCTTCACGCAAGTGCTGACAAGCTCATCTGTAAGATTTCTGGCAACCAAGCAGAACAAAGTTCAGCTGGAAAAATCAGCTTGTCATTCAACTCCTAAAACAAACAAAGCACCTAAAATAAAGTGCCTCTCATAGCACAGGAAATTGTCATTTTCTGTTACACAAGGCAGCTGCGATCGAAAATAGACGGCAGGATGTTGTTCTTGTATTACGACGCTGATTCCCACTGACAGCATTTTTCCACTTTCACCAGACTGGGGGGGGGAAGCGCTCATAAAACCTGGTTGCAAATTGCTAAATGGTCACTGCTCTGCGGTTAATTAGCAGAAGCGGTCCTGGAAAACTCCAGGGCCGCAAAGCGGGTCAACGGGGGAGGGGATGTTCCGAGAGGACAGGAGCGAGAGGAGACCTCCATTAGCTGTGACAGAGAGAAAGAGAGAGGGAGAGACCCCTGTGTGGGTGGAGGGAGCTGCAGCGGGGCAGGCAGGCTGGGACCAGTGGAAGAGGGAAGTCATCTTGAATATGCACCATGCCTCTGCTGCAGCCCAGTTGCCTAGCAATCAAAAAATATTTACTTCTTACCCAAAACTGCACACCGCTTTTTTTTTTTTTTTTTTTTTTCTTTCACATTCTGGAAAAGCAAAAACAAGACGTTATCCGTCAGAATTAATTAGGGAGGCCACGGTCAGGGAGAGATCCTGCTCTTCTGGAATCCTGATGGAGCGATAGGTCGGCGCAGTAGTGTAACCTTGTAATGATGGCAATGACGAGAGGAGGAGAAAAAAAAATGTAAAAAAAAAAAAAAGCTTATCTGCACCATGAAACTGAACTCATCGGGATGAGAATGCGAGAAATGTCTGAATGTGTATTAATGGACGTCTGGGCCGCACCAAAAAAAAAAACGAGGCGCCATTCTTCTGCCGTTCTGTAAGTGTGCGTCTGTTGCCATGGTAACGCCCGCTGCATCTTCTGGGTGGGCATAGGGTATTGTGTCTGCTCTCTGGAGCCCGCTTTGCAGCAGCCTGAGTGGTGACTGCGAGAGCTGATCTGGGGGGGGGGTGGGGGGGTGGGGGGGGGGGCTTTAACAGACGGGGTGTCGTCGTTTCGGTCCCAGCGGCTGTCTGCCGGGACGGTTTCTTGCCCGCGAATGCTCATTCCAGCTGGGTGGGATTACCGGTGATATGTACCAGCCTGGAACAACACGGGGACCGCTGCGATTGGCAACGAGGGGGGAAGGAAGAACCACACCCAGAAATCTGACAGAGCTGCTCGGGCAGAGCGCTGACACATGAAAACAGCTGGAATAGAATGGAGAGAGGAGGAAATAAAGAGAGAAAGTCCTAAATGGCGTCACTGATTGCTTTACGGCCCCTAATGTAAAAGCTGTAAGGAGAATTAATTGTCAATCTGAAGAAAACTACTATATATTAAATTATAAACAAAAATATGTCTGCCCTGAAATAAAATAAATGTATGGACAGATGTTAGTCTACCAAAGGGATCTATCAGCGCTTCTCTAAACGTGTTTGGCAGAAATTTGGCATCGCATTACAATACATGTAGAAGTCAAAATATTTGCCTTTTTCCCCCCCGTTTTCCTCACCGTGTGACAAATCTCTGTTGCTTACACGAAAAATGAAAACAGCATCAAATGTAATTCACAACAGAGCTTTTGTAATACAGGCAGAATGTGGTTTGGCATGGTGTTGCTGCATTGGGAAAGATCTTCTCTCCGAGGTACAGCCATGTCAGCTGTCATTTGCGTTGAAGAATAAGCTGCACAAAAAAAAAAAAAAAACGGGTTCATAAAAAAAAAATACAAAAAAAAATAAGCTTGCCAAAGAAAAGCGATCTTCGTCAGCGTAACTACACCAGAAAGCAAATACTTTTTCTTTTGTCTAAAAAAGTACAATTGATTTAATGCACAACATCCCTCTGCAAATTCGAACCCTAAGTTCCTACCTAAGGCTCTGATTTCATCCCAGACTTCTTCCAATTCTTACCCACATACTTCTCCATAACGCGTCAGTTTTCTTTCTGTTGAGCAGTTCGATGAATTATGCTGGACAAAAGAATATACAAATGCTCAAACGTCACTCCTAGTTTGTTTGGACTGGATTTTTGTTCAGACGATTTTACACTGCATTGAAATTCTGATGTTTTTGGTTCTGATTTTAGTTTTGTTGAGATGCAGGTCGTTTCTTCCCTTCACCCTTTCATGTGTTTTTCAGTTTCATACCCATAACCTTTTGTGTGTAATACAAGAACACTTGCAGGGAGATGCTTCGTACTGACCATGGCCTTGCAAACTTTTCATTCCAGTTAATTTTTTTTTCATATTTTACATACTGTCAACTGTAAAATGCTCAATGGAGTGCAATACATGTTAGATGCAACCTGAAGATTGCTCAATTCATAAGAGCCAGCTTCCTCAAATGTAGATCATGACCACAAAAATATTTTTACAAGACAGTATACCTTTAAGTTATACATAACATTTGTATTTTTTATGATCATCTTCATATTTGTTTTAAAAAATGTTGCTAACAGAAAGCAATACAAACTGACAAGAAAAACAGTTTTAGCCACAACTATTCATATCATCGATAGCTTTAGGTGTAATCTTTACATCTTAACAGCATGTTCCTGCTCGAGGCTGCATAGTTGCTAGCACCAGTGTCTTGCAGCAATAAACGTCCTAGGTTCAAATCCCGCCTTGGGTTCATGGAGTTCGCATGTTCTGCATGTGAGGGTTCTCTCCGAGTTCTCCGCCACAGTCGAAAACGAACGTGACTGTTTATTAGTAACTCCACACTGCCTTTAGACATGAGTGTGCGCCTGGTTGTTAGTCCTGTGTGTCCCTGAGTTGCCCAAACTGCTAATTAAAATAATCGTAAATAGAAATTATTTTGGCCATAACTTCATGTCCGGGACTTTTCTTGTGTATCAGTCAAGATTTTGTTTTCATTTTGATAAACGTAAATTACTTTTTTTTCCCCCCTCTAAACATCCTAGACGTACTATGTCATGTCTGTGATAGAAGTAATTCTGTAGCAGAGGTGTTACCGCTCTTGATACTGAAATGCTTAGATAGGAAATTATAATTTTTGATCCAGTTCTGTTTTTCTTTGTCTCTGGTGATATGGAGACAACTTTTTAGTTTACAACCCTTCCAGCAGCTAGAAATGTTGACATTACATCAGATTAATTGCATGTTACTTGCTTTTGCAAATAACCATGTCAAAAATGTAAATATCTCATCATATTTATCACTAATATGTCAAAAATACCATCTTTTTTGCAAACAATGATATTCTTACCTAAATGCCAACAATGAAAAAAACAAGATGAAGTTCTTTTATTCATACAAAATCAAATAAAGGACTTTTTTAAGTTTGCGTTTTGTGTCCTTTGTCATGCTCCCTGACTAAACCTAATTAAGACTAATTAAGCCCTGACAGAAGAATTTTACTGAAAAGGAATTCTATGAAATATAGGTTGAGATTTGCGAAACCTTCATCTTAATTGCGTAAATGAAAACTATATATATATATATATATATTTGTTTTGCCAAAAATATCGTGAAAATCTAATCTTGTCTCATTCTCCCGAACCCAATATTGTCTCATGAGTGGGATGTTTTGTCACACCCCTACTTTCCGATCAAAGCTTTTTATTCAAACTGACTCAGGAAGAGGAAGATCTAATCTGGATGAGTTACTCTAGCAGTTGTAGTCTCCTGCAGCATCTTTGTTATGGCTGGATAAGTGCGTTTTCATATAATCTGTGTAGTGACAGACAATTTTAAAGAAAGCTCCCATCATACCAACTGCAGGAAACACAAATGCTCAAACATTCTACTTAAAGAGTGCTATTAAAAGGCTAATGACAGAACATGAGGCAAAATCTGACAGATCGGTCCTTTAGAAGGAGCACGCGTGGGGTGTAGAATCAGCTGAGAAGCTCAGACAAAGGCAGAGCAAACACACCCCTGACTGCAGCCTGAGCTGCAACAATGACAACTAGAAGGCAGGCATTTCAGACACACGCACACATGCACATGCAGACGGGGAGGCAGTGGGAGAGGTTGCTCTGCCACTGCAACACCCCACCAGCACCCAGCTGCCTTGCTGAGCAACGCCAGCCTTCCCCTGAATTCAAACCCCCCCACCCCCCCTACGCCTTGACAGGAGCCTGAATCCGCCTCCTCTTCGGGGATGCAGAAAAACAAGGGCTACACCACAAGGCCGGATAATCACAGCTCATCACAAATGGGCGTGCAACCCCCCCCCCCCCCTCTCCTCCAACCACCACCATCCACCCCCACTGCTCTGCCCTCTCACTTTCTCTGCAGCACTAGCCTGCAACACAAGCCCTAACTGTGTCAGCCTGCAAAAGAGGGAGGTGGACGGGTGGGGTTTTTAAAAAATTTTAGTCATTTTTTTTTTAGGAATAAAGAGCACAGGGAATATATGCTCACTTGTGTTCAATCATTACCCATAGACATATGGCAGGCTGGCTTAAATTGGCAAATGAGACCAGCGTTCCAGATCAATATCCTCCCCCACAGGGATCAATAAGTATAAACCAGAAAAATCTCCATCAGGGTTGAGCACATTGTTGTATAAATTTTTTTTCTTCCTACTTAATCTTGATAAACATTTTTATTTTAAGATAGAATGTTTTAAGAAGCAATATCAACCACCTTAATAGATTTGTTTAATACTGAACTACAAAAGCATATTTCTAAAAAAAATATATATTTATATATATTTATTTATTTTTTTTAATCTATGCATATCAGATTACAGATGTCCCCGCTGAGACACAACAGAAAACTGTGAATTTTACCGGCCTGCCGCCTCAGGACAAGCCCTGTTTCCCTTCAACAAAGAAGATGCTGGACACCTTTAAGAAAACGCCTTATCTCCCTCTGCCTGTCTGTCACTATGGTAGCCAGTCATTCCATTGTGCACATAACCCAATTCCTTTTCCTCCAACTGCTTCCTGCATCCACATCAGAACGATGCTAATTTTTTTTCTCTCCCCTTTCCCAGTTCGAGCTTTAGCGAAATCTAAACGCCCTGATTTGCAGCAGCAGCGCATCAAAGTTCCTGCAGCCATTGAAGGAGAAATAACTCTTTTCTAATTTTTTTTTTTTTAATTTCATCTCATTCCTTTTTACTTACTGTGATCTTTGGGATGTTCTTTTTGCCTTGATAAGACATGTTCTGTCCGATTCCACCTTCTTTCAAACGAAATCGAGCCTTACAAAAACGGTATTTTCCCTTCTTTGCGGATGCTGCAGCGGCCCTCTCGTCCGGATGGGAGCTTCAAGGAATGGTCGCCCCTCCTGACGGTGCGCGGTTCAGTCAGAGCCTCAGCAGAGCGCTATAGGAGCGTCTGTGCTCCGGCTAAAACACCGGCCCCTCCCTCTTTGGAGGCTCAGCTGGAATGACGGCAGTGTCGCAATCTTTCCGCCCGAGGGCGCGCTAGAGCAGCCTGTTGGCCACGAAGCTCACAGCCAGTAACATTCTCAGGATTGCAGAGCTTTTGCACGTTTTTCCTCACAAAGTGCGGTCAGGAATCTAGTCTAAACTTGTCACTTTTTATCTTTATCCCAAAAGCTGCTTCAAGAAAATATGAATTTGGATGAGTTTATATCAAATATCTACATTTTAGCCCATCAATCTCCACTTATTAATAACAAACGTGATGTGGCAGCTGTCACAGGGCCTGGCCAGCACACTCACACACATGCATGCTTCCCCCTCCCTCTCTGCGTGTCCCCACCCAGCCCTGTGTCTCTATTGTTTGAACCTCCAGTGTGGACCCCTCCTTCACTCACCACTCCCCTCTTCAGCACTAATGCAGCTATGAGGTTCTGATGTCCATAAGAGAGCAGGCACTTAAAGAAAAAAAAAGTTTTCAGAACACAAAATACGTCATCCAATACATCTCTTGTCTTTTACTGGTGACACAAACATGAACGGCGGATTGACAAAGTATTAGTTTTCCGTTTTTTTGTTTTTTGTTTTTTTGTTTTTTTTTTTTGTCTTACAGTCTTAAATTCATGAATTTTAAACAGATAGCATACTTTGTAAAGCAAAGGGGAAAACAACTGAAATCTTAAAAATTACATTTTGATTTCTTGATTGGCAGTGGAAGCGATTCTGCTGAAAAGTGTTTATTTTGGTGCCCTTTAGTCTTATATACTTAAATTCAAACAGCACATCCAATTGGGCTATATAACTAATTTCCAAACTTTAGGCATCAAATAGAACCTTATTTGAACCATTGTCAAAACAATTTTAAAGATTATGACACAACCACAAAATTAACCAGGTAAGGAGAGCATAATTTAAACGAGCAGCTTAGAGCCTCCTGCTAACTCTTAGAGAGCTGCTCTATGGAAGACCAAAGTGCTCAAAATTAAATAAATGAATAAAACATTATGAAAAAAATTATCTACTTGAATAAATAAGATATAAATATTAAAATATTCTATCTTCTGTTTTACGCTGTCAACGAAGGACCAGGTCTACATGGGCCAAAGGATGCAGCCACTGAATTGGGACCTTCATGCCTGACTTGAAACTCTGTGTGAGATTGCTTTGGTCTGGGTAAAGAAGCAGTCAATCATACTGCTCGCCCCACCCTGTTTTTCTCGATTGGCAGTGGAAGTGATTCTGCTGAAAAGTGTTATTATGAAATAAAAAGGACATTGGGAAAAACACTATTAATAAATGTAAGATGACTTTAAAAAAACAACGATATTTTCAAATAAAAAAACTGCAGGAATTGAATAGTAATGCCTCAATTATAATTTATTTTGTTTTCAAAAATATTAATGTAAAATATTGTTTTTACTATACCATTTTTTACAGAAGAATGAAAAATATCTCATAATGATTAGATGATAATTCTATAAGCATTCAATTATCTCACAATGTTATTGTCACTTTGAATATTTTTATCTTATTCATTCGAGTAGTGATTATTTCATAAGCTCTTATTTATTATTTCATTTTGAGCGGTTTGGTGTTCCATATTTCTCAGGTCGGAGAGTTTGTTGACACTTATTAGACTCCACACCCCATAAATCTGGCCATTATGGAAAAGCATTGAGAATATCTTTTTAGTAGAAAGCCATAATAATCTTGTTTGACTTTGGCACAAGCCATAGAGTAGACGCAGCAAACATGTGGAAGAATATGCTCTGCTCAGATAAGACCAAAACGGATGGAAAATGCTATGTATGGATGTAAACTAAAGTAAGGGTGTGAGGATCATGCTGTGGTGATACTTTTATACAGAATCAGGGTCATCAGGGTTACTGGGAATGATGAACATTAAAGTTGAATCTCAGAACATGTCTAAGATGTGATTTACATTACAGTCTGCCTATTTACAAACATACCTGCACATAAAATAGCCCAAGAGACATATTCTAGGATGGGCAGATGATAGTAGTAAGACCAGGGAAGAGGTTTAGCTCCCAGCAGGACAATAACTCTAAACATAAAGCGAGAGCTACCATCGATTGGAAAAGCTCAAAGCATGTTCATGTGCTAAAAAGGATCCAGTCAAGTTCTGGACCACACTCAAATGGGGAACCTGTGGCAAGACATGAAAAGTAATTTTTGACTCTCATAGACTCTCAATCTAATGTATTTTGTGCTATTTAACAAAGATTTTAGTCTTTAGGTTTTTAAAGTGACACTTTTCAAATGTTTATGTGTAAAAAATATTACTTTATGAGTAATGTTCCTCCTAGTTCATAATTATGCATTGTGTTGTATGGGTCTGTTACATTGATTTCCACCAAAAAGCTTTGAAATCTGCAGTTATAATATAACAAAACAAGGAAAAATTCAAGAGGTATGACCACTTTTTTTAAAGCACTGTAAAATGAGCCTAACTAATTAAAATCAAATAGTGGCTGATTACTTGGCTGCTCATTTGGATCCAGGAAAACACACGCTGACATGACTTTCCATGGCAGTAAGGCAGGAAAGACACCAACTAAGCATTTACACACCCTGGAGAATGCATTAGCCTGGCGCTATTCTGTTTGCAGCCCTGCTACCTCTGCAGACCGCATTAAGCAGCTGACATTGATGGACAGACAGGAGGCAGGCAGATCAAGGATGGAGAAGAGAGAGAGAAAAAAAAGACTGTCAGGTCATCAAGTTTCCCCCCCCAACAAAGTTCAAACTATAGCAGTCCTGCATGAAACAAAAAGTGTCAACTTTTAAACCCTATTAAATTGCTTCAGTCATTATTATAGTGACTTGCAAAGCCTTGCAAAAGTATTCATCCACCTTTAAACGTCTGTACATTTTATCACATTACAACTACCAATGTCAAGTTATATATTGGATGCTTATGTGATCGTTACAAAGTTATCCGTGACAGGGAAATGTAAGAGGAATGACTATTGATTAAGAAAAAAAACTGGTGTTGCATGCATTTTAATTCTCCCTGAGTGCCATTGCATATCTTGAGACAGAAATTTCTGCCCATTCTTCTTGGAAAAGTAGCTAAAAATTCCACTAGGTTTGTTAAGGTCTGTATTTTCCTGTCCCTGCTGAAGAATAGTATTCCCCAGCATAATGCTGCTTCTTAAGAAGGTTTGCAGTGTCATAGTCTTTCCATTTTCATTGATAGAATGAACAGTGCTACATGAGATGTTAAAGTATGCTGCTGTTGTAATGCTTTGTAAGATTAGAAACAGATGTTTGAGCAGGACACAGAAATGTGAATAAAGCTTATTATAAAAAAAAAAAAAACAATTAAACAAATACAGACGTGGGCAGGAAAATGTCCGAAGTTGAGCAGGCTGCTCACAGCAGAAGGCAGACTAGAACTAAGGACTAGGCAGGAATTGTGGTCAAAACAGTTCAATGTCATGTCAAGCATCGGCAAAGCAAACAAGGACAATCCAAAAACTTAATCAAGGTCAAAAACAGGCAGACAAGGGATGCTGGATGGCTTAAAGACTGTGGGGGGAAGGTATAAATAAACAGAGTCCCAGGTGATGCAGATGCTGGATAATGAGCACAGCACAGGTGGAATGAATAAGGTAAACTGGCTGGAGTTGTGACAGACTGAAATAGACATGAATCAAGCTGATTTGAAACACAAGGAGATAATCTGACTAAGAACACAAACACAAGGCGTCAGTAAAAAGTAATGCAATAATTAACGAGAAGGTAAAAAATGAAAAAATGCAGTAACAATGAACAACATCTAATAAATTTAAAACATGAAGAAGTGAATTGTATGGCAAGACCCAAATGGCAAAACTAATAACAATATGGGAAAACCTATAGAACATAAATGACAGGAAAACACAAATCTAAAACAAAACCATAACTAGACACCTCCAAATCTTGACAGTTTTATCGCCTAACCCCGCTTCAGACTTCTCTACAGCTTTATCTCTGAACTATCTGATGTGTTCCGTGGTGATCATGATGCTGATCTGTCTCTAATATTGTCTCTAAACGAACCATGAGGCCATCACACAACATTAGGATTTATACAGAGATTTGATTACGTACCAGTGGACCTGGTTTACTGAGGGACTTGTGAAGGCAGCTGGTTGCCTTCTTTCTCGAGGGTATCAGAGTAAAGAGGGGTAAGTCTAAATGCAAATGACATTCTTCCTCTTTTTCCTTTGTAGTAAAGATGAGAAATGATTGAAAACCAATTACCTCCATGGCTACAGTCATGTAAAATCATGCACCTAGACATACAGAGTGCTTCTACAAACATTGTAAACATAGGTCGTGTAATAAAGCTTCCAATAAGTCCAGATGTGACATGTCCTTGATAGTGCTGAATATTCCACACACAACAGTTATTGGCATTATCACAAATTTGAAGCAGGAATCAATGCATCTGACCTGACTATGCAGCACATAAGAAGATCTCGAACCTTCTGTAGAGTCAAATTATCCAAGCTTTATGTGTCCCCCAGATTATCTCATAAAAAACCCACAAAGATCTTAATTTACTGGGTAAATGTGCAATCCAAAGCATCGGGTGCAGTGGTGTAAAGCAAAATGCAACTGGACTCTGGAGCAACAGAGAAGTATTCATTGGAGTCCAATGAATGCATCTGGGTTTGGCAGTTGCCAGGAGAATGACACCAGCTGCACGGCACTATGTCAGGAGTAAAGTTTGGTGCGGGGATGTTTTTCAGGGACCTGAATTATCACGGTATCTGTGTGCTCACAAACACATGAGAATCCATCTTGTCCCAATCCTGCCTCAACCGTTCGAGAAGCGACCCGAGTTGGCCAATCTTGTTATAGTATTATGGTTTAAGAAGAGACATACAGCTGTGATGAAAGCACACCCACAGTTAAACCAAAATAAACATGGCAGTGCAGGACGAAGCATACATAGCTTCTGCTATCGCATCTGTCTAGTCAGAATGCACAATCTCATCTTTGAAAGAAGATATATATGAACGCACAAATACCACAAGTCTTCAGCTTGCAGGGAAGGTTACATGGCGCCGTGCTAATTACAGCATTTTCATTTGATACCGTGATTGGCTGAAACTAAACTTTAGTTGGCGGGCACTAGGTGTCTCTTCGCCCAATCAGTTCGGAAAGTTCTAATGAATCTCCCTCCTCTCCCCAAACGGATTCAATGGAAGCAGGCTCAGATAATGGGGAGAACTAAAGAGTGGAGAAGTTGACCGACTGGGAAAATCCCCAGTGGGTCGAGGCAGATGACCGTTCACACTGAGCCTGGTTCTGCCGGAGGTTTCCTTCCTGTTAAATGGGAGTTTTCTTCTACACTGTCACTTCATGCATGCCCAGTATGAGGGATTGCTGCAAAGCCATTCACAATGCAGACAACTTTCCACTATGACTCTACGCTCTTTCAGGAGGAGTGAATGCTGCTTGGAGAGACTTGATGCAATTTACTGGGTTTCCTTAGATAGGACGCTTTTTGACCAATATGTATGATTTCATTGAATTTAAATTTGTAAAGTGCCATGAGAGGACATGCTGTGAATTGGCACTATATAAATAAAATTGAATTGAATTGAATTGAATTGAACAGAGGATGCAACACATTATCAATCTGGTTTGCCAGGTTAGTTTTCCAGAAGATGGGCTCTGGAAGATTAAGCTGTGGAGTAACATCATGATTTGTTTGTCAAGTTTTATTTATTTTTCAAAATCTGTCCAGAGTGGAGTGTGTCCACAGCATTAGTTCTGGTGAAGAGAGACCTTTTGGATAACTTAATGCTTCCAATTTTGAAGGAACAATTTGGGGATGTCCAAATCTGACCTCACCAATGTGCTTCAAGATGAACAGTCAAACAGTCCAATGAACAAACTTTTAAACCACAGGTGTCAAAGTCCAGTCCTCAAGGGCCGGTGTCCTGCAACTTTTAAATTTGTCCCTGGTCCGACACGCCTGAGCCAAATGATCAGGTGATTGGCAGGACTCTGAAGAACCTGACTGCATACTGAGGAGCTAATTGTGCCATTTGATTCAGGTGTGTGGGATCAGGGAAACCTCTAAAATGTTCAGGACACCGGCCCTCAAGGACTGGAGCTTGACACCCCTGTAAATCTAAACCTTTAGGAAAGCCTTTGCAGAAGAGCTGAAGTGGTTATGATTTCAAAAGGTTGGCTGACATGTTATTAAACCCCATGCCTTCACACGTGTGTGAAGGCAGACGGTTAAAATATTACCATTTTAACCGTCTCTGTCACTTTGTGATGAAGGTCTACCTTACTCATGCATTAGATATGGGATGTGACAAAAAAACAAAAAAGAAAAAAAAAACAGGTTGTGATAGGTACCACTTTAATGAATGGTCTCCTACTTCTCTAACTTAAAATTATGGTTTCTTTCTGAGTGTGCCTGTAAGAGTTTGTATGAGTCAATCAGAGGGAGAGAAAGCGAGTGAAACATGAGTCATCAGTTTTGGTGCCAACAGTGATCTCATGCTGATATGGGAAGAACAAAGTTTCTCACCCATAGAAAGTAATTTAAAAAGGCAGACTGTAAACATGTAGAGCACTTTCTAAGGAACACATAGAAACCTTATCATTTGTTTTTCTTCCTCGTCTTTAAAATTGTCCTTTTAAATGAAACTAACAGTAGTTTTAGGTTTTTTTTATGTAAATAAAATGCAGATACAAACTGCACTGTCTTATCATTTAGAAGGAATGAAGTTGTTTATCTAACAAGACCATTTATATCAGGTCATCAGCCGACAAATATTTGTAAGCCTTTATCCTCCACTTGTCTCGAGTCTTAGTCATTTAAAAGGCTCTATGCACAAAATGATGAGATATTTTATTCTATCTTTGAGTTACCTTGTCATTGCAACAATCCATTGTCTTTAAAATTCCTTTTGGATCTGAACCATATTTGTGTTTTATGCAACCAAGAGCCAATTTAAAGTAGGTTCTGTGCTAAACTGTTAGTGTCCATTTTTGTTATTTATAGATCAACCCTTCAGTTAGATTTGTTGTATTTTGTTTCAATGGAGCAGATCTGACTATGTAGTAAAGTCATAAAATTAAAAACTAAATGAATAATCATAACATAAAGAGGCATTCTTTTGACAATTATCTATCAACAGAATAAATGGGGTGAAAAGAAATATAAAAAGCAGATGCTTAAAATAATACAGTCAAAAGATCCTTCACAAAGTGAATAAAATAATATTTCATTAGAATACATAACTCTAGTCTTGGAACCTTGGAGGCAAAATTCAAAGAAATTGAGGGGTCCAATGTTGCACCACCAAGGATGGTGAATATAAAAAGCACAAACTTAATGATTCAGATTTGCAGGAAATCCTTTTGTAAAAATTGTTACAGAATTTCCATTTTGTGATTATAGTCACTTTGTATTACGCACAACAGTTCATGACCTACCTTAGTTTCTGTCTCTATCCATGGTGCTGAAGCTGTAAAACTTGACCTTTATTTTCTCTTTTTTCACATGTCCTCTTTTGGCATTTTAAGCAAACTTTTTTTTTATTGTCACTGAAGTCAAAGTCAAAGTATCTTATTCGTCTCCCTTGGGAGACGTTTGCCTTGGATACAAGGATCAGCTGCATCGTATTACATCTTCAGTCACTAATAAGGGGAGTTTTAGTAAAATAATAAATAAACATACAATAGCAACAACTGTTAATAAGTCTCAGTTCAACTAAAATGATCATATTAAAAAACTGCAAATCAACCTTTAAATATAATAATAATTAGAATTAATTTGAAACACCACTGCCCTCCCAGTTTGCTGCTGTAGATATCATACAGACAATATTGTTTTGATCTCATGGAATAACTTGTTAAACGTCTGCATTAGTTCAGCAGAGATTATAAGTACACATTTCAAAACATGGCAAGAATTTTCTAATCCATTACCAGTATGCAAACACATAGCCCCGTTCTTGGTATAAAGCCGCAACTATCATAAGAATAAGTGACACAGAACACAACTATTACACACATTCATATAGGAGAACCAAAGAACACAAATTACTATAGCATGTAAAAAGCACTGGACACAGTCTGAAGTTTTACTTGTAAATAATCTGGTAAGCATGTCTCATTGTTAAATCAGCAGCTCAATAACAGTTCAAATTTACCATGTGAATGCATAATGAATTATGGAAATGCATCACAAGTATGCGTTATGTATTATTAAATCAGACTATTCAACAAAACGGAAGCTCTACTTCTGTTAAACTGTTTCCATTTTTCATAAATGAGTATTTTTTATTCATCGTTCTTCAAATATTTATGAAACAGTCCAAGCAAAAGGAATCAATATCAACGGTGAAATGGAAGCGTGTCTCATGGCTTGCAATTTCTGGATTCCAATGTAACCCCACTGATTGTTTTCCCATTTTACGAGTTCGTTTTACCGGCTGTCACTCTGAGTTTGCAAGGAAACCCTTTTCATGAATATGCAAATCTTTGCCCTGCACCAGTCACAGCT
The DNA here is from genome assembly GCF_011125445.2 of Fundulus heteroclitus. Classification (NCBI taxonomy): domain Eukaryota; kingdom Metazoa; phylum Chordata; class Actinopteri; order Cyprinodontiformes; family Fundulidae; genus Fundulus; species Fundulus heteroclitus. The sequence continues at coordinate 11,806,525 of NC_046371.1, read as the reverse complement.
AATAAAGGGAAATTGGAGTAATGATCACTCAGTTAGTGGCATGTGGTGTCCTATAGCACAACAGCTAAATGTTTAATGCACATCCTCATGGCATATATCCGACCTCATTCCCATATGAATTAACTGTGGACTCTGAACAAAGGTTTTAAAAAATAAGATAATTTGAATTTGTCAATCCCAAAAGAGAATACTTTTGCGTAATATTCAGATATTCAGGGGCACAGTTGGTAGCACTATTGCCCATGGGTCCCGAACCAGATTACGTGTTCTCCTTGCGTGTGCCCTCTCTGGGTACCCTGGCTGCCTCCCACAGTCAAAAAATCTGACTACTGGGTTCATTGGTCCCTCTACATTGGCCCCAGGCGTGAATGTGAGGGTGCATGATGTTTGTCCTGTGTTGCCCAGTGGTGGACTGGCGACCTGTCCAGGGAGTACCCCGCCTCTTTTCTAATGATCACTGACGATAGACACCAGCCAACACCACCCCAGCCCCCCTCCAATAACCCAACCCCGCCACCTTGCATGAACAAGGAGGTGCAGATAATGGATGAATGGGTTCCCATCATTAAAGAGGATGGCCCTGTCACCAAAAAACAACTTTTTGTATAGGTGTCTGACATTTTTATGCGTGTTGGCCAAAGTTTGAGTCGCCTTACCGCTTCCTTGTCTCCGTTGCTGCGGATCTCCGCTTGCTGAGCCTCTTTTTCTCCCTGGCTGTCCCCCGCGGGGCTTTCGGCACCTGCTGGGCTCTCGCTGCCGCTCTCCGGGCTCCTCTTCTCCCCCTGACCGGCCTCTCGCTTTAATGTCCTCGGCGTGCGCGCACCCCTGTGTCCGACGCTGAGGGCATCAAAATCAATAGTTTTGCTGTCAAACGCGTCCTCGACGCTGCAAAACAAGCCGCCGCGTTTTTGCCGGGGGACCTGATCGGCCGTTCCGGGACGGGCGAGATAAACCGGCAGGTCCTCCTCCACTTTCGGCCGGTTTCCTTTGCGCTCTGCCATCGCTGGAGCTACTGTCCGAGGAAGAGGAGGAGGAGGAAGAAGAAGGGAATACTAGAGCTGAAGTGATGCGTGGGTGCGCTGGTGTGAGGGAGCAAGAGCAGAGGACCAGACAGAAGTTGAAGTAAGGTGAGGAGGTGGCGCTATGGGAGAGCCAGATAGGAATTTAAACTTCAAGATATAGTAAACTTGATTTTGAGTCTTTAAAAAAGTAATAATAATACAACAGCTATGGAAAAGTAGGCATTGTAGCAGTTTTATCGTTGTGTAGGTGAGCTGGCTCTCTGCCCAGGGCAGGATAGCCAAGTGGTGTCAGTAGGGGAATAAAGTCAAAAGTTGTTAGTTCTTAATGTTGCTCTCTTGGTGGAGGGGGTGTGGGTTTAGTTAGCAGAAGAATTTGAGACATCAAAGTTTCTAACTGCGAAAAGTAATGAAATATTAATAATAACACAGAGATTTGAATGTAGGCTGCGTTTAAAAACGTTTTAGAAGTGGTCAAGTTATGGGCCAATAACAATTTTGGAGCGGTCTACCAAAACCAAAAGTTGTGACAGAAATGTAGTTTTATTATCCTGTTGCTGTCTGTTAGAGGTTCCGCAGCAACTTATACAACTGAACTACAGTGCCAAAAGTTTTTACAAGTCCTTTCAGCACCATTGAAGCTTGCACCAGCGATTTTAAACATTACTCAAAGCCTGATGGAGCTGACGATTCTCCGAGTGTATGTCTGTCCCTGCAGCAGTGACTACCCAGTGCTGATTACTTACGCCAGCATTATTTTGACAAGATCGCATCAGCACCATGGGAGACAAGCAGATCTTGGACACCACAGAGGCCGACCTGTACTGAATGTAACAACATTATTGTTTGATGATCTGATAAACAATGAATAATGATAAAAAAACTCAAGTAAGAAGCTATATTATTAAATACAATGGTGATTCTTAGATATATTTACCCTGGGCATGGTCCTGTTTATGGCTAAAAATATAATTTAAAAGGTTATTTTAGGTGTCTTCACAAATAGAATGAATGTTTCACGAATCAGTAAATCTTGATTTGTGTACATTTGTGTTCAAATGTAGTCCAGATTCTTAAAAGAAAAACACCTTGAAAACAGCTTCAGCTCCGAAATGGAAGACACCAACCTCAGCATCATCCCTCAGCTGAGATTTTAGCCCACTTCTGTTTTTTAATTCCCTCTTAGAAGAGGACAAAAAACATTCTTCGTGTGTTTTTATTTAGACATAAGGCCTTTTCAGGATATTTGCATGGTTAGAATGAAAAGTGAAATCAAATATTGTATGAACAAACCTTTAAACAACTACATGAATGAGAAAAGGGGATGCTGTATTGTGGTCTTATTTAGGTACCCAGTTTGCATCTATCTGTGTATGTGTAAGTTACTGCTTTTAACATAAATTAAAGGACTTCAACAGGTCATCTGGGGCAGTTCAATTCATTTTTATAGGTTTAACAAACTTAATGAAAGATGGAGTGCAGAACAGATATCACAGAATATTAAGTAAAACATCCTCAGGTCCCGTCTAACTAGATCTCTTGGAGATGAAAAGTCAATATCCAGAGAGCAGTGTCATTCTCACCAGGATGCACATATCCCTAAGAGAGAAAATAGATAGTGCACACACACTTACATGTTGGCACTATCCAGCTCAGCAACCCCTGTGAGTCCTTCCAGCTGCTCCCATACTCAGAGCCCACTGCAGCAACTCATTACAACTCGCACACAAATGCCGAATGCCCTTCCCGACGCCCATAACAAAGACGCGGACTTACCCTGGCACACAACGAAGGGGCACTAGCTCAGCTGCCCCTCAAAGAATTAAATATGATGTGAAAGAAAATTTGTAGGGCTCGGAGGGTGTTTGGTTTTTCTGCTGTTAGGGCAGAGCTGTCAGCTGGGAGGCAGGGTAAAGCAGCCCACACTGACTGTTTTTTTGGAGATGCCATGACACAGACAGTTGTTTATTTCATTTTTCTAGGACACTGTCAAAGTAAATTCGTTTTCATAAACTGAAAGAAACTTCAACAGCTATGCACTTTTTGACAGACAAGCCCTGTGACAAAAAAAAAAAAAAAGCTCCTTAACCAGGTGGTGCTCTGACCTAATGTGGCTTTTAAAACAGTGACTGCCTTGCTGTAAAAGAGCAGGATACTATCTTCTTATTAAAAATGGATGCAAGGTGGGCCAGCTAGTAAAACTGATGCCCTATAAACAAAAGCTCTCATGTACCGCTGGCTTAAGTGCTTGCTCATTCAGGCACAATGGATTGATGGCAGATAGGACAGAGTTTGGCAAATTCACACCCACTGGTCTTCATGGATTTGGCACAAGAAGCCTCACGGCGGCAGAGACCTTTAAAGAAGGAGGTAAGTAGGCCACCCTTCCTCAGACAAGTCGAGGAAATTTCATTCAAACGGAAGGCAGGAATGAAGGAAGTCTGACAAGCAGCGCGTAGCCCTGGATTACTGAATGAGTGATAAAACATAAGGATAATTAATGGCAAGTTTGAAAGACTTAGCAGATTTGAGCTCTCTTGGCAGAGTGCAGGTTTTAAAAAGATCTCAGATCTTATGTTCCTGCTGAGCCTTAAGGTGTATTAATTATTCTTTGGTTAAACAAGGTGATGATTTAAAACTTAAGCTTTTAGGTCATGTGAAATATAAAGTATTTTATTCTGACGAAGCAGTAAAAGTCACCGAGGGGAAAAAAAGGAGGTGTTTTTAGTAAATAAATTTCTGTTGTTTCTGTCTATTGTCATTTGATAACAGTGTCTAATTATAATGGTGGTAAATTAGAGACATTAAAGATCTAGAAGTAAGAACATAATATTGATCAAAGGTACACCATATCTGAAAAAAATGTATTAAAGGAAGAAGTGTGCAAAACCTGTACAAAAACATATCTCCAACTGTTCAGTACAGAAGTGGATAAATCATGCTGTGGGCTTGTTTAGCATTTATAGGCATAAGGGAACAAGCAACAAAGCTGTAGACTGAAAAACTATGCATGTTGCTGACAAGACAATGACAATCCTAAACATTTGAGATATTTAGATGGATTTTTGATGATCAACAAATGCTTAGATATCCCTTTCCTGACTAATTTGTTAGGTACATAGTTAAATAGTTCTACTGAAACATCACTAGTTGAACTTTTAAGTCCAACTGCTTTTTAATGTTCCATTTTTGTTTCTACACTTTTTTCTTACTTTCTTTTATTCTGTTTTATTTTAATCATGTAAAGCACTTTGCTTTGTCTCTGTACTGAGTTGTGCTATACAAATAAATATGCCTTCCCTTGCCTTACCTTACATTTGCTTGTTAATTTGTTAGGTTCATTTGCTTGTTAACAAACGGTAAATCAGCATATCACAGCTCATGAATGTAGGCATCTCAACATGGTGAAAACAACGGGAAAGGAAAGGGATTTAAGTAAGTTTGAACATGGTATGATTGTTGGTTGCAGGCAAGTTGCTTTAAGCAACTAAGATAACAATTAAAAATTAGTATTCATGTGAGACTTTCTGATACAACATTATCTCAGGTTTACAGAGAATGGGTCAAAAAAATAAACATCCAGTCAGCAGCCATAATGTGTAAACGAAAATGTTATTTGGACGTCAGGGATCAAAGGAGGATGGATAGACTGGATAGAGATAATAGAAAGACAACAATGACTTAAATAGCCATTTATTTCAACCATGTAAGGCAGAACATGTCAAAACTTGCAGATGGACAACATGAACTGAAGACCACCCATGGTGCCACCACTGACGCAAAAAACTGAACAATGACAGATTGGACAAATGCTGTCTTGTCCAACCAGTCTTCACTTTAGTCTCCTTTGTACCATCTCGTCATAATTCCAATATCACAGCTTTGAGCATTGTTACTGGTACTTCTCTCTATAATCAGTGTATTACTCTTCTGGTGGCAACCACTAACAGGATAATATGTCACAAAGCTCAAATCTTTTGATTCATGTCAATGAATCCACTGAACTCCCACAGCGTCAACAGTAATCAACTCTGGACTCGGAATTCCTTTGGGATGTAGTAGAAAAGGAGATTTGTATCATGATATATAACAGCTGACTAATCTGCTGCAACCAGGTCATGCTATCATGTAAAGAGGGATGAGAAAAAATCTGAAGAAATTTGTTCCAACACCCTGTTGAACTTACAGCTGCATCTTAAAATTTAGGATTTCATAAAAAAGTTCAGTGTTTTTGGGTCTCATTTCACAAAGGGAAAATCGTATTATATACATTCAGAACACATCAAGTAAAATCGTACAAGTCTTTACTTCTTGTAACTTTGATGACCATGGCTAACTGGTAAGAATGGGAAAAAAACCAATTGTCTCAGAAAATTTGAATATTGTTAAAAAGTTGTTTATGACACTACAATCAACTAATTAACTCAAAACACATAGAATACAGTGGGACAAAAAAAGTATTTAGTCAGCTACTGATTGTGGCCTTCAAGCTGCATCATGACAAGGTTATGTTAAGTATTGAGTTAAACTTTTGTTACTGACCTAACACTTATTTGACACCATGATTAACAAATGAACTCTTTGAAAATCCTACAATGTTATTTCCTGGATTTTTATTTCTCATTTTGTCTGTCATAGTTGAAGTGTACCTATGATGAAAATTACAGACCTCTCTCTCATCTTTCTAAGTCAGAGAACTTACACAGTCAGTGGCTAACTGACAATGGCAACTTGGGGAAAAAAATGTTTGCTACTTCACAGAAATTGCATTTTGCCTTTTGAAAATAGTCTTCATTCTCTTTGTGGATGCTTAGTCTTCAATATAAAAGAAGACCAGTCAGTGAGATCTCAGTATGGGAACTGCGTCCAGCGGGTGAACACAGTGGATCGGGCAGCTGTATCCGCTTGGGATGGTTTTGCCGCTGACCAGCTGCTCCTCAAATGAAGTTAAATTTCCTCCTAGGATGTACATAATATAATTTAAGTCTGAACCCTCACTAACACTGAAGAAGACCATTAACAAAGAGCCCCACTGGTGTTGATTTACAATGCCAACCCCCCCCCCCCCCCACACACCAACAACATGTATATTTTCATAATGTTTGTGGCAACCACAAACACGTTCTTGCTGTGAAGTGACAATGCCAACCAGTATGCCTCAGTGCAGACCTTAAGGAAATATGTCAACCAGAATTAGAGGAAAAAATATCCAGAATCAGTGTAGACTATAGAGAAGAGAAGGGGACTCATACATGGGTTTCACTTTAAACTTTATTTTCCTTTTTGAACTAGTTGTAGAAGGCAGTTATTTAGTCAGTCCACAGATTGCCCTCTGCATGAGTAGTGAAAGGATGCAAAGACAGAAGGGTGTATTTTTTTATGACAGACATCCTTTGGCAGGGTTCGTCTCCAGCACAAAACCAGTTTCAGTCTGCCTGTTCTCGTCTTGCTTGGCTGGCAAGGACAGTAAGTGGAAAAACAGGCCGTTATCCTGGAATGACTCTGCCATTCAGAGGCCACAACGTGGAAAAGCACATTGTTTAACACGCTTTTTTTGACAAAGAAAGCCCCCAGAGCACAATTTTATGTATTACCAGAACAAACCAAAAGCCTTACAACTGTTAAACTCTTGTATGACAGAGCTGTAGGATGATGAGAGAAAAATATCTTGGAAACACTATGTGTGTGGAACAGTAACAGACAGGCCGACACTTGCAGTTTTGTCTACCATATAGTGGAGCATAAGATTGAAGGACGTCACTCATTTGGATGTTTCAAAGCTGAACAAAGCAGACCTTTGTCAGGAGGGCCAGAATAATAGTCGCTAATAGGCAGGAACGACAATTAACATGACAAGAGTGTGATGCAAAATATTAAATAGTCATTTACAAATAAAGCTGGAGAAAAAAAGTGTAAATTAATGAAGAAAGTAATCAAATTGTCCAAACACTATAAAAAGTATGAAAAGTAAAATGTTGTGATAAGCCTAATTCACCAGATAGAATAACTTATTTTCTCGGTTTTCTGAAAGAAAAAAAAAAACCTATTTGGATTTTTTCGAAAAAAAAGTGAAATAAATTTCCCTCCCCTTAAACCCGGCTATATATGCAGCAGTTGTACAATGCCTTGCAAAAGTAATGATACCCCTTGAACATTTTAACATTTTGCAGCAACAAACTTGCATTTTATTGGGGTTTTGTTTGGCAGAACAACACAAATCAGTGTTTGATTCTGAAGTGGAAATTCAATTAAATACAGTTTTTAACATTTGTTTTACAAATAAAAAAAAATCTGAAAACCGTGGCTTGCTTTTGGATTCAGCCCCTTTTATTTTGAAAAATCCCATGGAACCAACTGCCCTGAGTGTGTGTGTGATATCATTTCAGCGCAAACACATCTGTTCTGGTCCCTCTGCGGTGTGCCACGATAACTCAGCATCTTCGATACAGAGGAGCTGGGCTCCAATCCCAGTTACATCAGGATTACATCAGGATTACATCAGGATAAAAAACTCTGCCAAATCTGTGTGCAAGTTGGAAGGAATTGCTGTGGTGACCCCTGAGTAAGGGATCAGCCAAATGGACTCACTCACATAAATACAGCTGTTCTGTATTGGGTTCAGTGGTTTGTTTTACAACGTTAATGAACAAACAGCATGATAAAGATCGAGAGAAAGGTTAATGATAAGTTTGAAAAAGGGTTAGTTTATAAAACAATGTCCCTGTTATTGGAAAACTAATGGAGTAGTGTTCAATCCATCATTTAGAAACAGAAAGAGTACTACAAACCTATCTGTACAAGGATAGCAATAATCAGAGAAACAGACCCTTGGAAGTTCTGGAGAACTACAAGTTGTGACCTCTACAAATTTGAATTTTAAAGAGTGTTGGGCACCGGTAACATTTAGAAAAATTTACTATAGTTGCTTGAAACCAACATGTTACTTTTTGATCTACAATCAGAATGATTTGTGAGGCAGAAATCTAACACTGAACACATCACCCCAATGGTGAAACCACGGGTATAGTGGCAGGATCATACTGGTTTTCTTCAACACGGACAGGGAAACAGGTCAGAGTTAATGGCAAGACGGAGGAAGCTAAATAAAGAGCAATTTCTGATTTTTATTCTTTTTAAAAACATGTACAATTTCCCTCCCACTCCACAAGTATGCATAAATTATGTGTTGATCTATAGAATGTCTGGTTTTACTTTGAAGAAATGTGAAAAAGCTCAAAGGGCATGTATACATTTGCAAGGAACTATAGGTTAAAAAGAATAAATATGTTTGTATGGCAAATATTACACAAAAACATTTTGCATTTCATCATAATATATTTTCTCCAAAAGAGTATTTAAAATGCTCGCCTTCAACATAAAAACCTACACTAACCCTTAAACATTTTTTTAGGCATAGAAGCCACAGCTATTTGGTAGAAGTCCTTTATTCTGCTTATTGTCTTTGCTAATTAAAATAAAATAGAAGGATTTTATTAGTGATGGAAGACGGCCAAGAGACAAAAAAAATATTCAAAATTTTACAAATATTGCATGACGTGACGTAGTAATAAAAACAGAAAATACAGAAAGGGGAAGGGGAGAATGCATCCAAGAGTTAGCACAAATAAATGGCGTCCGTCAATACAGTGAAGTGAATAGTGTGGTTGAAGTTACTGGTCTGCATTGTAATGGGATCCTAATGTGAAGCATCACCAGTGAATCGAGCCCCAGGGTCGAAGTGATGTCAGATTCCTTTACTGCTGCTCAGGTACATGGAGAACAGGAACCTTCAGCTAGTGAATATTTCAGTCCCCGGGCACAGTTAGCTTCAGGGGAGACAGTTGGGTGTAGCGTTGCATTCACTTTCTCTTGTTTCACCCGGCTGAAGCAGACCTCTATATGGCTGTTAGGGTTTAGTCAAAGAGAGTTCTTAGTATCAAATAACTTTTGGTTAGTATAACAAGAACAAAGCAAGAAGACCTGCAGTACTCTTGGGCTGGGGAGTGTTAGGCTTGTTTTCATCAAAAATAAAAATAAACTCATTCGAAATTAAATAAATTATTTTAAGATACTGAATAAATTACAGCTAGATTTGATCAGGATCTAAATTTGATGCATACTATTGCAAAGTGGTATTAAACTATTTACAACTTTAAAGGGCAGGCTGGGTATACAAGCGCCCCCTGCTTGTTAAGAGGAGCAACGGGTTTTAGGTAAATGAGAATTCAGGGGTTGGTCATTTCATTCCTTCGCCATTTCGTACTTGGATATCCTTTTTTTGAGAAAAGGACAAAAAGGAGTAATCTGCTAGTGAGGCATTTTGTACCAAACATGGTTGGGCATTTTTACTAGCTCTGGCGACCTCTGGCGACGCAATCTTGCATAAGTAGCGTATTATCTGAAAGAAGGAAGAATTTAGCATGGGACTTTATTTGGTGTAGATAGTATAGACAATATGAGCCGTGACTATAAAAGTGCTAAAAATAAGATTGGCTGTCTATGCTTTGAACTCTTATTTTGAATTAATAAAGGAATTAATTCTTAAATTGTGTTCATGAATTCAACTGATTAAAGGTGGACTAGATGTTAAATAACTAATAACTTATAAATGTAACTTTTTCGGTGTAGCTTCCTCTTTGCTCAAAACTAAAGGGTTGTGTCACAGACTTGAATGAGCCCGGATTACATTTGATCATCTCTATTTCAAAATCTAAAGTACTTACACAAGGGCTGTCCAATTCTAGTCCTCAGAGGCCGGCGTCCATAATGTTTTAGATGTGTTCCTGCTCCTACAGCTGATTAAAAGACTTAATTGGCTCGTCTGAACAGCGTCAATATGCCAATGATCTATTCATTTGATTCAGGTGTATTTAACCAGAGAAAGAGACCCTTTCCGATTGTCCTGTCATTGTGTGATCTGCATGTCCTTTAATCCCTGCATTTAAATATGTCATTCAGCAGAATATGGTGTTCCAAGATCTCAATGGATTTGTAAGACCTTTGAGAGGATCTCGAAAAAAATTCAGGCCTTTCAAGGTTTTTCCCCTCGGAAAACCCACGCCGGGTCAAGCCCGTTGATCTGTTGAATGCTGAGAGTTGCAGACCATTCCTATTTGGTTCGGCAATCTCAGAGCAGCACACGGGGCCTGTGACTGAGACAAATCGAGTTGTTTGATGTGAAAGGACAAAGGGATCCCTAACGGGGGATTCATGTTTGCATGTTTATTGCTGAACTATGATCTGAAAGGAGGTAAGCGATGACTTTGGATACCAGTAACTAAGACTGATCAGACCTGAGCTACAGATAACTTAAAAAAAAAAAAAAAAAAAAAACACTTTCAGATTTAATTTAAGTTAAAGAGATCATTTCTGATCCTTGTTTTTTTTTTTTTTTTTTTACACAAGGACTACATTAGAAGTAGACAAGCACATAAACCACAATTTATGAACTAGTCTAACCTGGACGACAAGTCTCTTCTTAAAGAGGCAGCTTGGGTTTTATGAAACCTGTACTCTATTTGTGATAATACAAAATAAAATGGGGATTAAAAGAGTTCCTAAAAACATTACTGTAATATAATATTGCCTCCTGAATGTGATGCATTATTACACCCTTACTTACTGATGTCCAGCAGAAATACAGCCATACACTACAGTTAAGTACACGGGTACAAAACAGTAATGATTGGGTATGAAATGAGGGTACGAACTGACGAAGGGGACAAATTGACCTGGAGCCTGATAAATCCAGTACCATGAGTGAGCGGTATTCAGTAGGAAAAGGGGAAGGGAAAACCCAAATTCTTTCTCTTTTTTTTTGCCACATTCATTTAGCTTTTCAGTTATCACTCTATAGGCATAAAGTTAATCTTTGCAGCCATCACCACAATAAACCAGCAGTTTATACCCTTTTTAAGTCATTTATAAACTGCTGAGTACAATAACTGTTCAAGCTGCTTCAGAGTAAAAAAAAAAACAGCTTATCACAAAAAATAATAAGGGATACTACGTAAAATAACTGTGACTCATGTACATATCAACAGTTTATATACATTACATTATAGATTTATGTGGGAATCTTGAGAACCAGTGCTTGAGTGGTGGAAACAGTAAAAAAAAAAAAAAAAAAAAAAAAAAATCCAGAGAGCTGCACCTTTCCAGTCATCTGGCTTTTGAAGAATTCTGCTAAGAAGCAGTTCCTCGATGTGCAGATTTTCTCGTCAAAATGTTAGCTGAGAGGAGCCGACTTGGAGGGAGTCATCTCTTCCTTTCTTAACCTTTCGTGACCTTATTTCCAGTGATGAACCTGAGTGTTCGTGATCCCTCTTTGGAGTCTGTACACGCCACTGTCTGCAAGACAGCTTTGTCTTTTTGCAGGTATAACCCTCTGGAGCGTGCAAGCAGTCCGTGTAAAGCACCGTTCCCGGAGCAGCGACGACAGGCCAGAAGGTGAGGCAGCGTGTCACGAATGTCCCTTACTCTCTGGCCTGAGGTCAGAGCTGCTCGGACAGCTACTCCCGGGCCCTGAGTTGGCTCGCTTCTACTCATCGATGACTTGCATCCCAAAACGAAGGATCTTGGAGCTTTGGGCAGCTGATGAAGGAGAAGGAAAAAGAGGGAAGGCTGTGGTTCTGTTGTTTGTATTCTCCACTGTTTGAGTCTTTCTGTCTGTTTATGTTCACATTGTGGTTGTGGACATTTTTATAACCCTGCATGGCAGGGAGAACATCTTCCAGGCTTTGGTTTTGAACTGTCAAAACGTGTGTGTGTGTGTGTGTGTGTGTTGGCGTTTACATATGCATGCGTGTGTGTAAACAATGAACGTCTGTATATTTGTGTATGTCTACATCTCATCGCAAGCCTCTCAAGGTCTTCTCGTCTTTTTTTTGGGGGGGGTAGATTCTCAATGTCCCACTTTGCTAAAGAAAATAAACACGGTCCCGGGCGGAATCCTGAAGATACTAACTTCAGTTGAAGTTTCTTTTTAAATAAAACATGAAAGGTAAGGTCTGAAGTGTGCACCGGCTAAATCCAACAACAACATCTGGAATCACTGATGTTACAACAGCCACTGCTACACACACCGGTTTCTGCTCGTCCAACAAATAAACAACACTGTAGTCCCAAACAAGACCTCCAAGCTGACACGCGACCTGGAAAACAAGAAAAATTAAAGCAGGAGTTAGAAAGAATTTCTATTTTTTTAAGCCTAAGGTTTTACAAATACAAGGTAGCATAAAAGTCAATTTAAATACAACACTTTAAATGATGAAACAGCTTTCTAGCGAACTTTTTGCAGTTCTCTTATCCCTTCCTCTTAAGTGAAGCTGTATTTAGTCAATCAAAGGTTGGAAGAGTCTATTCACTAAGTTTAGCTGTTCGCATAGACTTGCTTCTGTTTGAGAACAAGCACATGCTTCAGTTGTCTGGTTCAGTGAAGTTGGAATATTTACAAATTCTTACTTTTACAATCTACACCTCCTAAACAAGCCTAAAGCTACAAACACTTCTTTTCAACAGGAGAATAGTTGGCGGTTAAATAAGGACCAGTAATAATTAAGCTGGAGTACTTGTTAATAATAATTAAAGCATTATGAGGATAGAATTGCTCAAAAATCCCAAAAATGTGCAAGTTTTTAATTAAATTGTTCCTATGAGATGATCAAAAATTAATAATTAATAATTTTGATTTATTCATGTCCGGTGTGGTTTGATAACATAGAAGATAATAAAAGACGTATTAAATAGTAAAATGTTTTCACAGTCTTGGAATACTAAGCCTAATTCTTGTGTTCTGTTCACCTGTTCAAATGTAAATCCTTAGCTTCCTGCCTAAAATAAAGCTAAATATATCACCTGCTGCTCAAGGGCTCCCAATTTATGACAAACCTATATTCAGTTTCCTAAACTGAGGAATGAGATATTTGTGAAATGCCACCGGACAATAATTGTCTTTTAGATTTGCTCGATTTGCTCAATCTTTAGGGAATGCATCCACAACTATGGGAAAATAGTTTTCCAAATCCACTATGAGGTTATAGTCGTAGTTGCAGGCGGCTAGAATAATTCTTTGGACCAAATTAGGTCTACATTATCAATATGTGTTTAAAATGTGTAGTATTTTTTTGGTATTCATTGCAATATGGAAAGAAAAGTGACAATTAAAAATTATTTTACCATTAACATCATGACATTGCTCTACAAATACCACTTAGTCATTATAAAATAGGCTACTTATATGCACTAGTGACATACAGTTATTTATTTTTGTCACTAAACAGCATAGAATAATTCTATTTATTAATATTTTCAGATATATTGATAATAACTGAGGCTCTTATAGACCCAGCAATGGAACAAAGTAGTTCAAACAACAAAAGTTTAAATCTCAACAGTACTGTAAGTTTTTGAAGTTTGCAGAAACCACCAACTTTAGTTTATTATCATAATAAATGTCTTCCATTTGTGCTTTTTGTGATAAAAATAAACAAAACAATAACAGCCCATTTCTATTAGGTGAGAACCCTAATTTTGATTTGAAACCCACTCACGGAACATAAGAAAATAGAAGTGACAATGGAAAATACAGTGGAAAAATTACAACCTAGATGATTCCCTCCCAAGATATCCGCTTTATATACAGCAAATAAAAGTTACATATAATAGAACTACATGTCAAAAACTTGACTGTTCATGGAGACAAAATAAAAGATGATGAAAATGAAATGAATAAAGACAAAATACTTAAAGGAGCAATAAGTCAGACATTTACTATAAAATTAACCAAAATCATTCTCATTTGTCACCCAGGATGGAAGTAACATTCTCTATAAGCAATCGGTCCTCTCCATCAACAATGTTCTAGTCAGGTTTTTCTCCTTTGAAAATTAAAGGTACGACATCAGTGCAGTGTGTAGCCCATGTTTACTTCCTGGTACCAGAGCCAATCATATGAGAGTTCCCAGGGTTCCCGAAACAGAGCGTAGCATTTGGTATTTTATGTTTGCAAAAGAGCAGCAGTCCGCAAACATGGAAGCCAGTAAAAGAAGCAGACCAGAAATAGAACAGAATAAAACATCATATGTCTATTCTGTGGAAGTAAAAATTCAGAGGGGTTTCACAGCAGCAACAGACCATTTAGAAACGGCATATTAGACTCTCTGGGGCAGGCTGTTGTTCTGATTTGAAACACTAGGTGTCATCATTACTTATTGCTCCTTTAAAGATAAAGAAGAAGAATAGACTATGCGACCAGGGTGATGTCCCGTTATTTGTGGTAGAAGGCATGGAGCTTCTATAGGAAATGCCTAAACAAACAAATTGTTCTGCAGATTGTTTTTCTTTTATTAAAGCATAAACACTAAATATGGTCAAACTACCTGCAGCCAAGAGGACGATTTTTAAAACCATGATCATGTTGTGACACTTTGTTGATTGTGTTGAGCTGTTCAACTCATTTTTTCCTCTGACTATCACATTTTGAAAATCTTGTTTATACCAAATTTCATTTGGAGGAATGGCAAAAAGCCTTGAATTCCTTTCAAATGCAACAATGGTTTTACCCAAACATTTATTACTGAGGTGGCCAGATGGTAATCTCTTCAGTCTGGTTGTTCAATTCAATTCAATTCAATTTTATTTATTTAGCGGCAATTCACAACACATGTCATCTCGAGGCACTTTACAAATTGTTGCCCCAGAGATTTATTCTGACGGAATGTTGTTGGAGCGTTCCTCTCGGTTTAGGGCTAAAGCAAAAGCGCCCGTTAATATCTGACAGACAGTTTTCTGGAAATGTTTAGCAAAGAGATGATGGTAGTTTGTACACAGAGAGAGCAGGACTCACCTCAGCGACAGCACACACGAAAGACTTCAAGGCCAAAGGATAAAGGCAAGAGAAAAGAAGAGGAATAGAAAGAGAAACTGCAGAAAGAGGGAACAAAGGAGAAAGAGAGCGGAAGGATTAGAAGAACATTTGACAGATGTTAGTACCAGCAGAGACCAAAAAATAATCAAGTTTATGTCATAAAGCATATTTCTAACATGTTTTTCTGTTGTGATTCAATAATATCTTTCAGACCCAACAGCTTTTATAAGAGGGCAAAAAGAAGAAATAGCGTGAAGAAAGTATATTTACACATTCCTGTAACAGTCTCTGAGTCTGTGTCGGGGTTTTGGTTGTTTATTACGGTTTGCTCGGTTTCTTCTTCTGGTGTTTCACTGTGCGTCAGACAGATTTTTGGTTCGCCGGTTGAATTGTGGTTTTGTAGTTCTCTCTCATTCTCTCTAAATGTCAGTAGCTTCCCTGCTCCATGTTGTAAGTAATACATGCACTTGTGTTTACTGATTCCTTCCTCCCTGTAAATAAACCCACTTATCTCTACTGTCTATCTTGCTGGATCCTCGGTTTGTACGCCTATCGCCTTGCCAGGTGGATCTGGGCCCTCCGAAATCCCCCATGTGAAAATTGGTCAACAGCTTAGAGCAATTTGGTTGCTGGATAACTGCTTATTTGCTTGCTTGCTCTAAATTTGAAGTGCACAACTTTTCCTTTAATACCCAGGCAGAAGCACTTTTGTTTTTTTTACTTTAAGCAACTTCACTTTTGTCACTTTTTTGTCAGGGAATTTGGGTCTCTCAGGTTGAAACTACTGATGATGTAATAGGTGTTAGTGGTGGAAACGACAAGATATCGTAAATATTCTCCTCCACTTCCTTCAATCACACACAAAAAGGTGACAGAGAAGCAAATAAAACAGCATGACTAATGGAGGCTGGTAGAAGCTTTGCAAATCCCATTGAATACTGTTTTGGTGAAATGCATACAAAAGTACAGATGCATCTCCATAAATCTGAATATCAGAAATAAGTTCATTTATTTTAGCAATTCAATTCTAAAAGTCAAACCCGTCTATGAATCCTTAATTTTAAGGTCATTTTGATGATTACAGCTCACAGCTAATGACAGCAGAAAATCCAGTTTCTCAGGAAATAAAAATATTATGTCAGACCAATTAAAAAAATAATATTTAATGCACAAATATTGGGTTATCGCCTACACAACCATGGGGGGGTCTGCTGAGGTGACAGCTGCCCAGCAGACAGCTTATCATACCCACCACCAGGAGGAGTGTCAAGGAAGCTCGCTGTTCCGAGGGCTATTTCCTGTCATGTTTATTGAGAGTTAAGTGGGAGGAAAAAGCGTGGTTGACAAAATGCTCACAAGCAACAGGGAAAATCATGGGCTTGAAAGGATTGGGAAGCAAAGCTCATTCAAGAATTTGGGACAGGTTAATTAATCCGTGTATCCATGACAGGGACTCCAACTGTAGGCGACCTTGTGATATGCCAGTCCTGACTTTTACCGGGACTGAAAAACCAAAGTCCTTTTTTCAAATGAAAGTAAATGTTGCATTTCCTTTGGAAATCAATGTCTCTGATTTTTCAGTCATTGGTAATCTGGGAGGCCAAAAGTACCGACAGCTGGTTTAATGGCCACTCTGCTTGATTAACCAGCAGAGTTACCATGGTGAAATTTCTTGTTGGCCACTCTGGCTAAGAGTACACATAGTAAAGACAACCAAACAAACAGGCAGTGAACAAGGGTTACAGTGTTTATATTATATATATATATATATATATATATATATATATATATATATATATATATATATAGCATTCAAAAGATAAAAAAAATAAAAAGGATGACCATTTAAAAGTTTGTAGGAACTAGTTGTCCTTCATGAGTCACAGATAACAAATAACGAGGTAGTGAGGCGCTTTTGTGCAATGAGGATTTGAGGCTTCATTTACATAAATATGGATTTAAATATTGTGAGATAAGTGTGCAGGTAGGCAATAACATTAAAGTGATTGTAGTGTATGATGGGCTAGTAACAGTGGGGGGTGATTTTAAAGTGTTGGACTGCAGTCTCCCATCAGGGGGCGATTGCCCTCACAGCTCTTGGTTCATTGGGTGGGAGGAAGGACACCCTGCATAGGTCTATCACAGGGAGACACAGAGACATACAGGGCAGACAACCATACACACACGAATGTTTTTGGACTGTTGGAGGAAGCAGATGTACCTAGGGATAACCCATACAGATGCAAACTTCTTGCAGATAGACCCCAGGCCAGAATTGGAACCCAGGGCTTTCTTGCTTTTGTCCAACAGTGCTAAAAACCTGCAGCCCACCAGCAAACTTGCTTTACCTAAATGTCTATTGTGGATCGAGGGGGCATTGTCAAGAGGAAGATGAGAGACATCTGAGCCAACCATGCAGATGACCTGAAGGCTGCTGATACAGTAACCCGGGCTTCCCTTACACCTCAGCATAGCCACAGGCGAACAACTACATCCATGCTCCACTGAACCAGTGCAGAAGTTTCTAAAAGAGTCCTTACCAGATAAACTACATGGACATATTTTTCAGTAGCCCAACGTGTTTTATGTAATATTTTAATTTCCAAAGGAATGCAATTCATTTTTTTTATTATTTGCTGTGGGCAATAATCATTATCAGTTAGAAATGCTTGAAATATGGGGCACAGTCTTGGCACAGTGACGCCCGACCTGTGTATCTTTGCCACTTGCCCTCCCCCTCTCTCTCAACCCCATGTCCTGTCTGTCCACTTTCAAATGATTGCCACAAAAATAATTACTAACAATATAATGCTTGAAATATATCACTATGTGGGATTGTTGAACTGAATAAAAGAATAGTTTTTATCATATCTAACTTACTGAGATGCACTTGTAAAACAAACTATGGTTTAAAGGACTGGAATCAGTGACAAGTGGAGACGTTTCAATTGATGTCTGCAGGAGGAACAAGTTGCAAACAGATGTATAATTTAAGTGGCTTGAATGCATACCATGCACTGCATAAGAAAACATCAGAAGCCAGACATTTTGATTTCCGATTAATAATAGCCTGTCTAACATGCAGTCACAAGATCTGGCAGCAATTCAAAGGAACAGTCATTTCAGAAGGGTGCTATCTCCATCTTCACCACTAGATGTCAATATTTGTTGCATATTTCAGCTTTGAGTGTGACTGCCTCAAAAAAAAAGAGCTTAAACGACTCATCTTGGGAACTTTCAGAGACAGCTAGTGATGTTCTAAGCAACATCATTACATATTTACTGTATTTAGACACCAGAGCATAAAGCAGAACTTACCTTTTCCTCCAGATCTTTAATCTGCCTTCTCTGGATTTCTGTCTTGTCCTCAAGATCCCGAATTCTCTGTGAATGTTTAGACAGAGCAAACATACAAATAAAAACCAACGACCTAGGAAACCCTCTGCTTTCCGATTTTCTCCATAACATCATCCAATGGCTGGCATAAATCTAGAGGAACCTGGTGGGCCTGGTGCAGCAGCTCCATCCTCTCCTGGAGGATCTGGCAGTCGTACTCTCGACTCTTCCTCAGCATCTGCCTCCTCAGCTTCTCCACCGCCATTCTCAGCTCGTCCTTCTGGAGCTCATTCAGAGGCTCGCCATACTTTATCACCTGGTGGAAAGGCGACAACAGACATCAAAAGGATCGCGACGGGCTGAAGAGCACCGTTGTTTGCCTTGAATAAGGTCCGTTTCAATTAAAAGGGGGCTTCGAGGAATCACAAGATTCCGAGAACATTGGTGAGCCTTGCAGGGCTATTGCCTCTCTGACATATAATTGCTGTACTATTAATTGAAGTGAGTCAATGTTTCCACAATGATGACATTTATTTTCAAGGAACTGTGCAAGAAGACCATTTCAAATAGCTTCAATTTTGCACGCCGAGAAGAGAGGGATGATTGCAAGCATGTGTTCAGAATCAAATTAGTGATCGTTTTTAGTGATGCATGCCTTGACATTTTCTTGGCTTTATACTTTTTTTTTCTTTTCTTTTTTTTTTTAACAAATCATGAGGATGTGATGCAGAATAAAATGTTAAAATAACCTTGTCCTGCTTCAGGGCGTTGTAAAGCGTTGCTTCCAACTCCTGGATTTGCTGTTGAGAAGGGAGAACATGTCAACTGTTATGTGTTTACTCATAGGAACACAGATAAAAGGCAAACACGGCCGAAACTTCTTCCTTCACTTAACAAGAGCCATGGCTCGTTCATAAAAAAGCTCTAAAACTCAAGGGACAATCCAGGGTTGTGTCCACACAGAACCAACAGTTTAGCTGGAAGATGATTTTTAATGGATCTTTAGATTTTGTTTGTTACAAGCAGCTTGTCACAAAGATAATTTTTCCCCTAATTTCTCGGCTTCACGCATAATTGTACTTTAATCCAGAGAAGCTGCTAGTTAAAAATCTGAAACATTCCAGATGACGTGTCTCTCGGGTGCTGTGTTGCATATTTCCCTATTTTTTCCTTTTGCAGATAATTGGTTAAACATGCCTGATAATTCCTCCCTTTTTCAACACTCCTCCGTTTTTCTCTTTTTTTAGGTATCTGCTAGAAATCATGGTGTGATAAGGTTTTCAACATAATCAGCCTCTAGACATGAAAACGGGCTCAGAGCTCTGCTTTGCTGTGTTTCAGTATCAGAATCAGATATACTTTAATAATTTCTTCTATTTCTTTGATTTGCTTGCAGTGACCTTTTTTCTTTTTAAAGCACCATGAAACAGCATATACTGTGAATTGTATTCAATTTGTTTAGATTAACTTGAATTTGACACTTTTTTTCCATGTTCATATTTCATACTTTCGCAGATTCTATTTAGCGCATTGCTCAGTCCATATTTTGGCTTATTATGAATTTTGCTGCAGATATTCCTGTTGTTGTCAGACTTTATATACAAAACTTGCAAACACCAAAGAAAGGAGGGAATGAAATGAGGAAAGGCCACACTATACTAGGGAATACATATTGTGATACCATAGGGGAATATTGAAATTATAACTCTGACTGAATCACACGTTTAACCTTGCTTCTCTTTCTTGTCTTCATAAAAATGGCTGCAAAATCCATGTTTTGAGCTTTAGTGTCTTAATCGCGTAGATCTACATCAGGTGTAGGCACAAAAAAAATTGCAAATCCATCCAGCTTGCCAAAAATAGCATTTTTAAGGAAGAAGTGAATGCATAGCAACCGGATGTGAAATTTTTGTAGCATCCAAAAAGTCCTTTGTGATTATGATATTGCACATATTGACACTGCAATGGCATATTTTGCAGCTAAAGAAGAAAGGATGGAAAGATGGATACCAAAGCACAAATAGAGGATGCATGTAAGATTGAAGCAATAGAACATTTAGGAAATAGGGCAAGGTAGATCTGCTAATAAACATATTTTTCCATTCTCCGTTCCACTTTTTTTTCCAATTCAGCCAGACCTGAAAGGCAAACTAATCTCCAAATTGTTCCATGCAGTGGATAATCCCTGTGTCGTGATCAACTGAAAATGGGCGAAACAAAATGATCTGAAAAAACAGAGAAAACTTTGTTCAAACTGGGGGAGGTTTAGATTGAAGCTACTTTAAGATAGCCTCGTGAGACCATCCTGATCTCGCGAGCTTTCAAGGTTTCACTCGCAGATCAGTCTGGCTACTCTCCGTTAAAGAAAATTTGGAGCCGTTCACCAAACGAACGTCCAATCAGCGTTGGCTTTGAGGCGGGTTGAGGTGTGACGCAACGGGAAGCGCGTCAGTTCAGGCTAAACAACATGGCGGCTTCAGCCGATGAAACTAGCGTTAGCGTGGCTATCGAGCAAGTTTTATCGGAATTACAGAGTATTTCTTTGCTGAGCTAACGAGCCTTTACCTGCAGCAGCAAGAGTAGCTTGGCTTGTGGTTGTGTTTTCGTCGTCGCGACGACGAATCTGATTGGTTCATTTGGCCCGTCTATCACCAACATAGGCCTATCAGCTAACCAGTATTTTCGCCCCTTCCCAAAATTACTTCAACGGAAGGTTTCCAGATGGATATGCGGAGCAAATCTATCTGGCGGAGTCAGGTAAACTTTAAGAGGTTTGCAAGAATGTCTGTCTGCCTGCATGTCGTTTAAAACCTAAAAGCAGCAAAGTACATTTACCGAGTAGGCCTGGTCCAGGGCCTGCTTTCTGTAGTCCAGCTCCTCTTCCAGGTATCCTTTCTGTTTACAGAACATCTCCTGCACACACATAGAAGATTGCTTGTTCAACTGAAATTGCAATACAAGCTTTTATTTTTTTAAAGGGCCAGTCATGCCATTTGTTTGTGTACTATGAGGGAAAAATGTTAAATACAGGAAAAATTAATTTTATATAAGTCTAAAAATCAATGACTAAGAAAATATTTGAAACTGCTTTAAATACGTGCTTATCTCGCAGGATTAAATAATGCTGAATCACATCAGTGTAGGTTACAAGTAGACATGTTTAACTTTTTTGCAAATTTTGTGATAATATTAAACTTTATCGAGTTTGTAAGAATGTAAAAAGATATTAGTGGTATAAAGTAGCCTAACTTTTTTTTTCCTTTTCAGCTGTTTCCTATGACCCACCATTTCTATCTCCAGGTCCATCATCTTTTGATGCAGCGCCGCCTCCGTCCCTTCTATCTGCTGGATCCACTAGAGGGCGACATTCAGCCAAACTTAAGTCAGTCCAACACAAAACACTGCATGTAATGCTAGTTGCTTCTCAATCAGGATAAAGATACGTTGTTTTTTTTTTCACCTTTTCTGCCAGTGACAAAACAGTGCTAGCCTGAATTATTGCCACTTGCTCCTCATTCCTCAAGTTCTGCGCATAAAAAAAGGAAAAGATGGTGATAATGGGCTTGCGTTAGCATTGCATGCTTAACAACTTGAATTACATAGGAATTACCCCGTTGTCTCCAAGGATATCTAGTAGCTTGATTAAATCTGGTATGCACACATCCTGTGAAGAAAAGCAGAATCAGTCACAGGAATGCAAACCTGTGTGTAATTTATTTCAAAATCTATAATTTCTGGTCACACAAGTTCTTTTTAGCACGCACCTTGACCCCTTCCTTCATACAGTATATCTGCAGCGCACTGACTCCCTCAGAGAACGGATGCATCCTCAAATGGTTAAAAGGTGGAGATTTCCTTTCACGCTCCTACAACAGAAACACACATTTCAATATAAACTCTAATCGTATTTTGTCGTATTTTCTCACAGTACAACCCCAAGCTTTAATACATTTGAACGTAATGTGACAGACATTAGAGAATAATTGTAAAGAGGAAGGAAAAGGATTACATTTTGTTAACAGTGAAAAATCTGAATAGTGTGGCATGCATTTGTGTTCCACCACAGCGAATCAACAAATACAGCTGCAAGTCTTTGAGGCGGCCTCCCCCGGCCTTGCATGTTTTGTGTATTTAGCCCAGTCTTTGCAAAGTAACTAAAGATAAGTTAGACTGGAGTTAAAATGTTGCCACAGATTCTCTGGATTTAGGTCTGTTCTTTGACTGGGCCATTCTAAGACATGGATATGCTTTAATCTTAACCATCCCAATGTAACTCTGACAAATGTTTTAAGGTTGTTGTCCAGCTGGAATGTAAAACTCTCCCACTAGTTTCGGGTTTACTTCCAGGACTGCCCTGTATGTTCCATTGCCTTACCTGCTCTTCCTGTACGTGCCGGAATTGCAAACTGCCGTTTGGTTGAAAATGTGAAAAAGTCCCAGGATAAGGGTCAGGTGGTCAGTCACCTCCTGCCTTTACCTAAAATGTCATCCATTAACATATATTCTGAGGCAGTGGCCTCGTTTGCATCATATCTTCAGCATAGAGACCAATGTGTTAAAATAGTCATAATGTTTAAACAATAAAAGGGGCATTCCTCAGGGCTCGATACTGGGACCCTTGCTGTTTAGTCTGTTTATAAATGACTTACCTGCTGTCTGCAACTGTGCCAATGCCAACTTTAAGCTGATGAGGCAGTTTTTTACGCGCCTGCAAAGTCACCAGAGCAGGCAGCTAATGTTCTGTCAACATGTATGGCCGAGGTGAGTCAATGGCTCTATCCAAAGAAGTCTGTGCTAAATCTAACCAAAACTGTGTCAATGTGCTTCTCTATAAAAAATTAAATGTAGGACAAGGTTTTCAAATAAATTTGCAAAATCAAAGTGTTCAATCTGTAATCAAATTTAAATACCTCGGGCTGGTCCTTGACCCCTAACTAACGTTTGACAAACATTACAAAAATCTCTAAAACTATACAAAGAAACCTTAATTGCTTCAAATTACTCAGATAATATATCCCAAAACAGGCTGCACTCTTGTACATACATACTATGATAATTTCTCACATATTATACTGCATGACAGCATGGGCTCAGGCCACACCCTCAGCCACAAAGTGCATTGCTTCACTCTACAATGAAACTAAAAAGCCAATCTGTTAACACCACAGTCACATTCTTGAAAAAGTTAAATCTGCTAAGTTTGGAACGCTTTAGCAGGGAATGGAGTTCAGAATTAGCACTAGCTACAAACTCTGTGTGTTCCACATCAGTTGCAACATTGCCGTACTATGTATGAAATGCCTTGTCCCTGTTAAATAAACAAATAAAAATAAATTAAAAAGTAAATAAGAAAAGCGTACCCACGGCATTGTGCCGCTGCCACCATGTGTTAATGTTGTTAAGAGTGTTTATTTTTAGTGTTATATTCTGCCTCAAATAAGTGAGAAAAAAGTTTTTCACACTATTTTATCGATATGCTTTATTTTCGCCATATCGTCCAGCTCTATCCTGTCTGGCAGTGTAGCAATTAAAATTGATGTCTTAATGCCAAAGAGAGCCCAGCAGATTTCACTTTCACAAGTGGAGCATAACTGCTTTCGCTTTAGTGCTCTGCTTTTGTTTTCCAACGTAATATTTCCCTCTGTAATGTTTTTCTGTTCATGTACAGCACTTTCAATCATCTTGTTACTGAAAAGTGCTATATATATAAACTTGCCTTGCCTTAAGATGATGGACTGAACAGTGCTTCGAGAGACATTTGAAGTCTGGGATATCTTTTGATGGCGTAACCTCTCAACAACCTTATCTCTGACCTTCCTGCTGCATTCCTTGATTTTCATGGTCCTGTTTGGTCACTAGTGTTCCCTGACAAGCCTCTCAGATCTTCACGGAACAGCTGGAGAATAAGTTATACCAAAGGGGACTCTATTAACTGATTAGATGATTCCTGGTGGCAATCAGTAGCCATAGATTTTTTTTTCTCCAGGTATCAGACGCTGAATACAAATACACACCACTCTGACCTTTATTTGTATCAGTTTTTTAACTTTATGCCCTACTTTGTGTTAGTCCATAAGATCCCAATGAACTAAATTACTTTAGGATAGCAACATAACAAAATGTGAAAAAGAAGTATGCCATGCTTTGTGTAACCTCTAATAAACACAGACTTCATTTTTATTAGCTTCACCACAGGAAAACAATCTTTATCCCAGTAGTCTTGTAAAACATGTTATTGCTGGCTTAAGCACATGCAAATTGGATTCTTTCCTCCTGCACTCACAGGATGAAAACTTACACCCTCACAAGCTGCTGTCAAAACAAACAAAAATATTTGTGTTTTGTTTTCCTGAATAAAACAAATATAATATTCATACATCCATTGTCTAACACGTCCATCCCTTGTGGGGCCGCGAGGGGTGCTGATGCCTATCTCCAGCTCAAATAAATTTTATTTATAGGAGCGCCCATTCATGAAACATGTCATCTCAAGGCACTTTCCAAAGTCAAAATTCAATCAGATTTTACAGATTGGTCAAAAAGTGTCCTCTCTAAGGAAACCCAGTTGATTGCATCAAGTCTTGACAAGCAGCATTCACTCCTCCTGAAGGAGCGTAGAGCCACAGGGAGAGTCGTCTGCATTGTCCATGGCTTTGCATCAATCCCTCATACTGAGCAAGCATGAAGTGACAGTGGAACGAAAAACTCCCCTTTACCTGGAAGGAAAAACCTCCAGCAGAACCAGAACCAGAACTGAGACGGTCAGAGCGGGGGACCCACTAATTGCAGGACGAGCTCCCTAACCCCTGCGCCACTGACGCCCTCTGTATCAAAGCAACAAAGCTCATATCTGTATTAAACTATTGTTGAACCCCCTTAAAGGAAACCGGAACATCTTTTTTTTCCCCTACTGCTGCTGTTTAACAGGTCAAACTAATCAAAAATCGGTTTGCCCTCCACTAAAGAGGAGCCACTTGAAGATCAAAAATATCAAAATGTAAAATGCAATCATGTGCAGCAGAAAACTGGATGTTAAATACAGTCACAGGACTTCAGAGAACAGCAAAAACAGCAGTCAGACCATGACGGCCTCATTCGCAAAAATCACAGGACCCCCTTCACAAAGCAGCGCAGTATTTTTCTCTGAGTTGTGCTCACATGGGTGGCTCTAAGACAGCCTGAGACTGAAAGATTGATCTAATTTAAGCATGACCCCCCCCCCCCCCCACTCCAGTGTAAAATGCACTTGAGACATGTAACAACACTACGTTTAAGCAAGTGGGGGCAGGCTTTTCACACCCCTGCTTTCTGTTTGCCATCTGGGTTTGAGGCCAGGAGGAGGAGCAGCACATCTAGCCGGGGTCTGGGCTGGCGTTGGGTCTCTGGTGTCAACCGGGACTGGGGCTGGCGTCTCTTGGCAGGGGCTATTTCCTCCTGGGGCGGCTCTGGTTGGCTGGCTCATTTGAATTGTGTTGGCCCCGTCTCTGGATGAATGGGTTCTCCTCACAACCGCTATTGAGCTTTTTTTTTTTTAATGGAGAAACCTTGCCTATACAAGCGCACTCTCACAAACACCAACAGATGTTTGGATTCAGGTGCTTACAGATACGCTTCTATACAGATAAACATTAAAGTTCGCTTTGGCTGCCACTAAATACGTCTTGTATTAAATAATACTGTCAATGATGGTATTTTAGGTGTTGTTATGTACCTGTGATACTTTTTCTGTTTGTTCTGTTGTTCTTTCCATCTCTCTTTCTGCAGGTGTAGAAGCAGACTCCATGGATGTTATCACGTAATCTCTTTTTTTTTTCCTCGACTCTATTTTTGTTTCCTTCTCCCCTCTTAACATTTTGCCTCATCTTTCTCCCCTCCATTTTTTTCCCTTTTTCCTTTCCGTTTCTGTGTCCATTGAATTTGAAATGATCCCAAAATAATGTCCAATAAAGTTTTTTGCATGAGTATCAAGCAGAGCACTAAAGTGAAAGGAATAATGCTCCACTTGTGAAAGTAAATCTGTTGGGCTCTCTTTGGTATTAAGACAGCAATTCTTAATGCTACACTGTCAGACAAGACATGTTAAAAAAAAGGATGTAGGGCTTGTTTATTGGGCAATAAATGCGTGACCGCCTCAGGCTGAACTCTGGCGAATTTTGATCAACCTAGTGTTGGAAAGGTCAAGTGTAATGTGTGAAAAACTAACTGACTCACTTCCAGCTCCAGTATCCTAAACTCCAGCAGCTCATTTTGGTCTCTGGAGTCTTGAAGTTCCTGCTGAAGCCGACTGCATTCCGACTCCAACTTTTCCACCTGAAAAAAAGTAATGTTTATAAATCAAGGACAAGGTAAATTGCAACATTTATCCTCCAATTTCCAATAAAAATTCCAAATTATAAATTAAAAAAATAGCTGGAAGTAAGCGTCAACACCAAAAAACTCGGAAAAGTTCATGTTTGAAAGTCCAACCTTTTCCAGCAACTCCTGGTTCCTTCGTAAGAAGAGCTGCTTCTCCTCCACCCATTTGGAATCCTAAAATGCACAAATATGAAGCCGTTTAAAGGAGGTAAAAACTGCTTTGCAAAGCATTTTGTTCCAGAGATACGTTTTTTATTCAACAGAACAAAAGGTTGAATTCTAAAGCTGAACTGGAAGTTCAATGATGTACAGTGATGAATCTAAAAAGTTCAAAATAAACCTTAAGTACCCAGGATCAAAACTAACAAAATCCCTGCAGCGATTTGTATATTTCTGCGTAAACTTGATGTTTAATTTCACAGAGCTTACTGTATGTTTATTATTCAGGCTTCTGGAACAGATTAGGGTCGTGTTGTTTAACGCCCACCTCTTCTCTGTAGGAATATGACCTGAAGCGCCCTGAAGTTTTTCCATGTCATCTCTTTCATAGCTTCATATCCACATATGGAAATGTGGGATCTGCTGGCATGAAGCTTCTTAGAGAAAATTTGCCGTTTTTCTTTGCTGTCTATTAATGTTTCTTGGAGGTTATAGCTGACTTTGGCTGACAATAAAGAGTCTTTTCAACTGTCTCTGCACTCAAAAGTTCAATAGTTCTGGCCCAGTTACTTTATCACAGTTTGTCACTTTATAACCACAGTTTCAAAGTGAATATCTGGAATTTGAAGAGATAGACCAACGCAAAATACAGAAGTCTTAATGTCTTACAAATGAAGTCATGGATTAGTCCCCTTTACTCTCACAAGCCTAAACAAAATTGAGTTCAACCAAATGCCTTCAGATATGACTTGACCAGTAGAGGCCACCTGTGTATTCGTGAAGGCCTCAGAGGGTAGACAACATGAGAGAACAAATGGCTTCACAAAGACTGGGGAACACAGCAGACGGGTTATGGATAAAGTTGTGGAGAAGTTTAGAGGAGGGTTAGGTTGTAAAATGATATATAATCATTTAAATATCCTTCATAGGCATGCTGAATCCATCATCTGAATGGGAAACTGCAAGTCTACCAAGATATGTCTGTCCAACCTAACTGCAAGAACGAGAAAGGAGATCATTTATCGGAGCAGCAAAGAGGACCATGTTAAATCTGGAGGTTGTAGAGAGCCAAGCCTGCGGCGAGAGAATCTGTTAACAGGACAACTTTTAAAGGCACCGTTCCACCAACCCTACTCGTTGACCCAGCTCCTCCCTACTTTTCCCGTTTATGATTCGAGCGGCCTAGAAACGCCTGGAAGAGGCATAACGCCCACTCTCAAGCTGGTGGCCGGGTGGGAGACACACAATCACATGTAAGGGGAATTTAGACAGACCAATTAACCTAGCAGTCATGTGTTTGGTCTGTGGGAGGAAGCCGGAGGGACCTGGAGAACCCAGGGATGAAAGGCAACAGTGACCCAAGCTGTGCAACTGTGCCACCCATCCCTCAGATACCTTTGTTCTTTATTTGTAGGGAAAAGGGGTGAATAAATAAACATGCCGCACTTTTCAGATTTTCACTGCTTGGATTACCATATACTGTTTTATTTATGCTTAAAAAGTATGCACTACTTTGAGTAGGTCTACAAAACTAATGTCTATATCATTCAGATTAAAGCCCCTGTCTCCAATTTAACAGATGTTTCTTTGCTATATGTGTGGGTTTACATATTTAAAATATAAACAAAAAAACTCAGATGCCTGCCAGGGGAAATTACAGAGTGCTCCACCACATTACCTCTTGGCACCAGACACATAGCTTAAAGTTTGGTATGAAGCAATTTTTCACGTGTATCGGGAAAAGGAGTATTAATCATGTTTGGTTGACATCAATCATGCAATTCTCACCTGTCCCTTCAAGTTCAGTTCCTTTTCCAGGTCCTCTATTTTGCCTTTGTACCGGAGCACGTCTGCCTGCAGTTGCTCGTGAGCCTGAAACATCAGCAAAGCCAAACTTTATTTTTATGTAGCAAATAGCTTTTTCCAATAAAATTGCTCATGTTTAGGGCAATTTATCTTTTACATGAACACTTAGATTAGTGATCATTGCGATTAGAATGTGAAGAAGTCAGGAAAAGAAAACAGAAATCTGTACAGCAGATGAAGAATTCACAGCATTCACAGAAATGTAAGGATTAAAAACCCTTGCCAAGTTCAAGACTAGAATAGCTCAGTTCACTAGTAATACTCCACCTAATAATTATCTAAAATCTTACGTCTCATAAAAAAAGGAGACATCAAAATTGTGATAAGAAATTGCAGACAAGATTATCTTCTCTTCAATTCTGTACTTCCCTGATTCCTTATTAAAACCCCTAATGATTAACCTCTTTTGAAACTAAAGGCTGTTTTATTTCCATATACTCTCCACATTAACATTTAGACTGCAGTCTTTGTTCTTCCTTTAAAAAAGGACATATCATGTTTTTAACTTCTTTTCACATTGAAATCATACAGTTGTGGTCTATATAAAGCAGATCTGCAATGCTTTGGTCTACACAGCACCTGGACGGGCTAAATGTATTTAAGGACTATGATATGATATGTCCCCCTTAAAGTTTCTTAAAGCTGAAAAGAAAGAAGAATCTTCAGGTCTCTAAAAAACAGACTTTGGTTTGTGCTCAAAAAGGCTAAAAGCTTTCATTTAGGGTTGCTGCCATCAGGGAGTCTTCTGTGTTGCACCTGCCTCTGCTCCCAAAACTCTTATAAATATGCCCCGACTGCCTTCACTAACTGATTTTTACATAGCAGCAGTTCCTAGTCTATAATTTCCTACTAAATTCGAAAGCGGTAAAAAAAAAAAAAAAAAAAAAAAAGAGTTTCTGTGCATTTAGCAGTGCATGACCTCAAATTTACAATGAAAGGAGTGCTTTAAGATCACAACTGCTGTGAATCGATGCACTATGACTGGACTATTATACTGAATGACATTCCTCTGTGATATCCTAGTCAGCCGACCACTAGTGTGCACTCAACACAAACTCAACACAAACCCCATCACTGCAATGAAATGTATTTTTTGGTCACTGATGTACTGAAATGTGCTTGCATGACCTCTGTGTTCGACCTTTAGAATAAAATAATATACACTCACGATAAAAAAAGGCCAAATATAATTCAAGAGCATGAACCCTAAAAGAAACATGAGGATATGAATCATATTTTAGCAAAAGTCAGCCTTTACACTGTTTTTCAAGGCGGAAAGGTCATTTTGAATCACACTTTTCTGATAGGAAAAAAATCCTTTTGAATCACTTCCTTGGGTTGCATTTCTCCACACCCACCAAAACAGTCTCTCTATTAAACCCTTCTTGCCCGGAGATTGTGAAACAAGTGGAATGCTGGACTTAAGAGAAGGAACTACCTAAAGCCGATGCAACACAACTAAGACAAATAGCTAGAGCAGGGAAGCAACACTGCAATAACAGACTAAACTTAACTAAAAATAAGTTGATAATTTTCTTGAAATGAGTGTGTTTGTACTTTATTTGAGTAGGTAAATAAGATAATCTGCCAATGGAATAAGGGTTTTGCACTTAAAATTGGAAGAGCTCATCTCCATCAACTTATTTTAAATGCATTATATCTAATTATCTTATTTTAGGGGTAAAATCACTGCTTCCATTGGCAGATAATCTTATTTACCTGCTCAAATCAAGGACAAATACACTAATTTCAAGAAAATTTTACTTATTTTTAGTTCTGTTTTTGCAGTGAACAGCTTGACCACAAAGGTAACTGCGGGTGTTGATTTTCTTTTAATGTTTCCTGATTCCGTATAATGCATTTACTCATTTTGGATGAATTAAATCAATAACCATTCTCTCTAAAATATGTTTAGCCATAATAATTGGCATTGCTGTGACTTATTTTTTTTTGTGTCTGAGCCAAATGAAGGACAGAGTGCAACTTCTGTCCAATTGTGCTTCAGTGATTTAACCTGCCGTCCAGCTGACACGGGTTTCACATTATTTTGTGTAGTGTTAGTTTTAATACCACACAAATATGCTGAGAGGGAACAAACTGCAGACCGACTCATAGTGTTTGAGTCAAGCAACACTCGCTTTGGTTTGATCACCACGTCGCTGTAGTGCCGTTAAAAAAGTGAAACAGTGTTTATGTGGAAAAAAGTGAGACTCACAACAATAATAGACAAGTGGACACAACATGAACATCAGTTGTAGAATACGATACCCTGTTTTCCATTTCAGCATCCAGAATGCCTCCTTTCTGTTCCTGCAGCAGGGCGTAGGCTCGTTGCAGTGCCTGATACTCCCTGGTCAGCTGACGAAAACGTAGCTCTGATTCCTCATTTGCAAGACCCTGGTTTGATACACAGTCGGGAAAAGTCCAAGATTATGACTTCACAGGATTCACAACACGACTTCTGAGGCTGAGGTTTACATGAATTAAAGTACTGCGTAAACAGCAGGTCATACATCGCGCAGGTCTTCATCAGGTGTAGCCGGGGTCCTGTCCATGCGGAATGACGCCACAGAGGACGACTCAGAATCCATTGACTCTTCATCATAGCCAAAGAAGGTGTCTACTACTATGTGCCTCTGGAGAGAAACAAAGTATTGGTATGTTTTTTGCCCAAAAATGTGTGCTTTGTTTTCAGTGTTTCAGAGAATTTACCACGTGTGGTTTGGAACATTTAGTGGAATAAGGTCAATGCATTGTAAAAAAAAAATACTGATATATATATATATTTATTTATTTCTTTAAAAAGAATATTATTTTTTGATTAAAAAACAAATATGTTGCTACCTTCACTGGCCTTGAACTTCTTTTATGCCTCTTTTTTCTCAGCAGTTTTTCCCGATCCTGAAAATGACATAGATGAAAGAACAAATAGTCACACAACGGCAGCCGTAGTCAATTCTTACGTATAGTTTCTCTTCAGATTCCATATGGATTTCTTATTTTCTTCCTCTTTATCCACAGGATTTATTCTTATTTGCACTTCAAAGATGTTTGTTTGTATTCTGTACATCTGCATGAAAACATTTTTTTCCCACAGGAAAATTTTGCAACTAGAATGTAACTCAACTGCTTCAGAATCAAAGTCGAAAGCTGTGCAAAGCTGTCAAAAATTTAATAACTCCAGCTGATCAAACCCATTCATGTATCTCCTGTCATATCACTGACTCACTGACTGAAATAAAAACTAATCAGAGTTAGTGTTTTTTTTTAGCAGACTAGTCCTGTAAAGTAAACATACTTTATTACCCAGCTGTGTACTTGTCACAGTACACTTTGGTTAGAGGAAGACAGAGACACCACTTAAAAGTATGTTTGAATTTTCTTTAATAGTTTAGCTTCTTAGTTATATACTTTTTCTTGTAGTTGGGCCAGATCAGAGAGATTGTATATGATCAGTAAAATGGCAGGAAAGCTTAACTAGAAGATAAGTAATTGTAGGAGGTAGTTTAGTATGTTTAAGGCACATTTCTGTGATTTAAACAATGATTTCATCCCTAAGGGAAAAAAGCTGTGGAGCAGTAGTTTTGTTTCATTTATTCTTTAGTCTGCAAAATCCCTGCACAAGACTGCTTGGCCATCTTTTGAGGCTTCCGTATACATGTTTTATTCTAAAAAAGGGATAAAATAATCTTGTTTGTTTTTAGATGAACCATTATAATGAGTTTGAGTAACAATTTTAAGTGAAATGTTGTGTTTCTTTTCATGTAACATTATATTTCATTTAATATTTTGATAATCCATGCTGATGTTACATTCTCAGATTTAAGAGAATCTGAGAATTAAATACAGTTTAATTAAATATTGGAAGAAAAACTGTGAGAACTTACTGATCACAGTTTGCTCGTAAAACAAGTCAAAGCCTGCAATACATAATATGAACTGGCATGTCTTATCTTGACTACTAGATGAGATAAACTGGTAAGATTTTATAAAGGAAAAAGCAATGACTCCTGAACAGCTCCCAAGAAAAATTTTGATGAGAAAACACAAGATAAAAGATACAAAAAGGCTGTGACCCTTCGATCCCACCACACCTAAACCCTGAAGCAAAACCTGCTGTGAAGCTTTGTTATATATTTCTTTGTGCATTAGGAGAACCGGAGATCATTGCAACGATCTGCCTTTCTGAAAAATTTTGATTTGTCTGTCGTATCCCTTCCCATCTATCTCTATCTAGCCATCCATCTATTTATATTCAGTCCTATTCAATACATAACAATATGTGTTATGTCTGGCAACAATATGTCCATCTTCATAAAAACACAGCTAAGTGAAATACCTTCAGAGGATCTCCTAGATGATGTGAATACAGCACTAAGTACAATCCCTACTGTGACCATCACAGAGACCAGTGAGCTGATATACAGTACAGCACCAGTGATCCTTGAGATGATTGGCAAAGGTAACGTTAAGAGCAACCATAATGGACAATGTCCACCATGGGAGAAAGGATTGCGAGCCAAAATCAAGGCAACACAGAAAGAAGTAAGCCAACTGGCAGAACTCCAGAAGGTTTCATCCAGAAAGGGAATCCCCAAGAAATACTAACAGATGTCCACACCTGAGGCCCGGGAAACTGCCAAACAAAGACTCCAAGCCTTAGCTGCCCGACTTTAGAGGTACACAAAGGGGATATAAGCCAGACGAATACACGGTTCTCCATTGAACCAGCTAAAGTGTACTGCCAAAATGGGAGTCACCTCTTAAGGTGGTGGAGAATGACAGAGCTAAAATCCTGTGGGACTTGCAGATACAAATAAACAAAATGGTAATGGCCAATCAACTGGACATTGTGATCATTGATAAGCAGCAGAGGACAGCCGTTGTGATTGATATGGCCATCCCAACTGATGGAAACATCAGGAAAAAAAGAACACGAGAAGCTGGAGAAATACCAAGGGCTCAGGGAAGAACTAGAAAGAACATGGAAGGTGAAGACAACAGTAGTGCCCGTGGTCAACAAAGCATTCGGGTCAGTAACCCCCACTCTGGAGAATTGGTTCCAACAGATACCTGGAGAAACATCAGACATCTCAGTCCAGAAGAGCACAATCTTATGAACAGCTAAGACCCAAAGGAGAACCCTCAAGCTCCCAGGCCTCTGGTAGAGGACGCGAGCTTTAGAAATGGAGAGCCACCCACCCTGCTCAGGAGTATGAGGGGTGGGTGAGAGAGCAGTTTTTTGTGTTTTTATATATATCCATCCATCCATCCATTTTCTGATCCGCCTTATCCCTCATATATATATATATATATATATATATATATATATATATATATATATATATATATATATATATATATATATACATATACATATACATATATATATATATATATATATATATATATTATATATATATATATATTATATATATATATATATATATATATACAAACAGAGGAGGTCATCACTTTACTAGTAAAAATGACAAAAATGTTCTCCTCTCTCTCACACACACACACACACACATAAATAGTGTGAAAATGTGGCTTTACAACAAACATACTCTTGTTAGTTCATCAATGATGCTCTGTTGCTCCAGCACTTGAAGTTTGAGAAAGGCTATTTCCTGGTCATCATGTGCTTGGTCCAGGTCATTAAGGGACTTCAGCTTCTTCAAAGGAGGGTGAGAACCTATCCTCTCCTTCTGTGAACACACAGCAACATAGGTCCCAATATGTAACAGCCAATCAGCTAACATAAACACTGGGGTGATGATGTGACCCTGCTCACCATTTCATGGTTCTCCTTCGTTAGACTCTTCAGTTTCTCCTCGAGCTTCTGGATGGTCTGAGTCAAGTCGTCATTCCTCTTATTCAGCAGCTTGTTCTTGTCCAGCAGGGGCTTGCACTGTTTTTCGGACTCTCTAACTCGTTTTAGCTGTTAGAACAAAAAAGAAAAAGTACATGTAAATTGTTGACCAAATGAAATGTGGCACTGCAAATTTATTTTAAGTTAAGACTAGATGTTCCCAGTTTTATATTATTTACGATTACCAACGTTTGTTTGATTTGCTGTCTGAAGAAATTTTTAAAAAAAGTCTTGCTCATTATTCTAAGTCAAGAATATTACAATTGCCATTTAAAGTATATGACTTGGATTGAACATTTTTGGTCTCCTTCCACAAGCTTCTCTGAATAGTTTGCTGGGATTTTGGCCCATTCCTCCTGACATGACTGGTGTCACTGAATCAGGTTTGCAGGTTGACTTGCTGACACTTTTTGAACTGCCTACTATTCCATGGGACTGAGATCAGTTATGATGGCCCCCTCCAAAACATTTGTTGTCATTCAGCCATTTGTAACTACTTTGGAAATATGGTTTGGGTTATTGCCCACATGGAAGAGCCCTGAGCTTTAACTTCATGCTTGGTGTCTTGTGATGTTTCCTCAACAGTCCTGCAGAACTTTTTTTTTCTGAAGTGAACCAATTCCCTTGCATACCTATACTTTCATATAATTGCAAGTATTACATCGTAATAATAGAGCGGATGACCGTGAAACGTCCAGACATCTGAAAACTGGAAACCTTTTTTTTTTTTTTTTTACTTTTTCATGATATCACACAAAAAAGCAGTGTATTTGAGGTGTTGTCTAAAAAAGAATTCACATTTTTGCATCAATTTGAGTAAAATGTTGTGAAGTAATCCATCAGAATATCCATTGTTTTATAGGGCTTTACCATATTGTTTAAAAACATAGTCTCGGCGGTTCTGACTTTAAAGAAAGTAATAAAACAACTAAAAACTAAACTTATTATTCTGGCATTTAATTATTTTGGTTATCCTGACCTGAAAAAAAAAAAATAATTTGCCTTTTTATACAGTGTATGCAAATATTTGGCTTTAACAATATACCGTATATAAAAAAAGAAATTGATTTTGTTCATACAAGTTCACTTCTCTCATCAGCCAACAATGAGTTGCGATCCTCCAACTTGCGTATGGTTGAATTAAGTTCAGCAACACGTCTCTGGTTTCTCCTTAGGTCCTGAAACAAAGAAAAGAAAACATGCACTTAACCTTTAAACGGCCAAATAATGTATTATTAAAACTGAAATTTATGAAATCCTGTAAGAAAACTGCCTAGAAACTACCAAAAAGACCTAGCATTCAGATGAAGGTTCCCCTTTCAATGGGAAAACGACCCTAGACATACAGGTAGAGCTACACTGGAATGATTTAGTTAAAAGCTAATTCATATTTTAGAAGCCCACACATTAATAAAATTAGGAAACCTCAGTAAGACTTGCAAATGGACAATCACAAACACATTCCAATCTGAGTCTGAGCGATTTTGCAAAGAAAGATTTGCTGAAATTTTAGTCTCAAGATGTGAAGACCAAGTAAAGTGATTTTCCAAAAGATTTGCTGTTGTTACCACAGTGAAAAGCATTTCTACAAAAATAATGACTCAGGAGGACTAAATATCAAACAACTGTTAAGTTGTCAGCTTTAAGCCTTATCTGACCTGTCTTTGTTACGGCTGCAGTCAGTCCTGGCCGTATTTTCCTTGTCGGGTTAGAGAAACAGGCCTTCTGCAGGTGGGATGCATTTCCCTGATTAGTGTGCTGCTGCTTTAAAGCTGCTCTGCATGCAGCTGAGGGAAGGCTCTCTTCCTGCTCTCCCTTTTCAGATCCCCATTTGGTTTGGTTTGGTTTGGTTTGGTTTGTTTTGCATTTGCTTATTTCTGGTTAGTCATGGTTTCTTATTTTAGGTATTCTCTCTTTGGGATTTTATTTCTTTAGTATAATTTAATAAAATTCAGTTTTAATTTAAGCAGAAAATCCGTGTGTGGTCTCCTTGTAATGTTATCCCACCAAACGAGCCTGGTGGACGTAACATTTGTGGGGGCTCGTCCAAATTTAGGTGGACCATTTAGGCTTGATTGGGCTCATTTTGTGTTCAGGTTGCAGTTACATGCCCTGACTGTGGTTGTCCTGTTTACAAGTTGCTCATAGATATTTGGGCTAGATTAAGGTGTTCGGAACCTTACTACAGTTTGGACATTAATGTTCCATTTGTATGTGGTTGGAGGTCCATGAGGATTTTGGCACTTTTGTTGGAGGGGAGAGAGAGAAGTCTCTGTTTTGTTAGGTAAGTGTTGTGTTGGTTGTTTTGGCAACTCCATTTTAGACGACCCTGTTTATTATTTTAGTTTGTTATTTTTGGGCTGGACTCTGGGCTGAGGGCACCGCCATGGTTTGCTGCCTGAGAGGTTTTTTGACCTGGAGGGATTTGCTGCCAGCGGTATCTTGGTGCTTCAAGTGCCTTGGCTCTTGGAGGAAGGCCTGAAGACTAGGCCAAGGTTAGGCAGGGTTCTGGTCTCTGAGTTAGCTGCAGGAAAATGGAGATTTGCCATTGGTTTGAAACAGTCATGCACTTCCTGACAGTGTTTGGTTACAGTATTTGGTATTTTCTGACTAGTTTTGTGAGTTGGAATATTTTTTTACAAATAAAATACTGTTTTTTTTTTTTGTTTTTTTGTCTTCCCCAACTGTAGAGCTACTGGGAAAAACTTACAAAAGAGCAGATCCGTATAGTAGCTGAACACTTTAAAATCTGATTTTGAAGCTGCAAGACATGTTGTGATAAACCTGTTGTCCGAGATGTCCGTCTTCAGTGTTTGTCTTGTGCTTGTATTGTGACCTTTGGTGTTGTGGAGAGGTTAGCTACTTGTGGTTGGATCACATCTTGTGTTGCTGGCTTTCTGAAGCAGTAACTTTTGAGTGTGGCGGTGGACCATGCTGATGGTGATCCTTTTTGTTGGTGTGACTCTCCACATTTTGTTGGTCACTTGTGTGTTTAGGTGACTTGTTGACGTGGTAACTTGTGGTTTTAAACCACTTGGTGTGTGACCATTTGTGTTGTGGTGTCAACAGTTCTTAGTTGGTTTGGATTATTAGTTGCCACTTGTGGTATTGTGTGGTAACTTCGTGTAATAATCCATTTGACTGTTGTGCTCCCTTTTTGGGTCACATGTTGCCATTGTCTAAGTCATTTGTGTTTTGTCTTAATGGGTGTTTTTTTTTTATTTTATTTTTTTTTACATCAGGTTAATTGGTTTTTCAACAACACATCTAGTTTTTGTTTCAATAGTTCAGCTCCTTCTGACTTCTTTTGCTGCTCCTTCTTAGATTTCGGATTGTGATAGACCAAACATAAAAAGGAAAATGGTTACAGAGGTCCTAGGTAGGATCCTCTGTTTTAAGGGGGGAGGTGTTACGGCTGCAGTCAGTCCTGGCCGTATTTTCCTTGTCGGGTTAGAGAAACAGGCCTTCTGCAGGTGGGATGCATTTCCCTGATTAGTGCGCTGCTGCTTTAAAGCTGCTCTGCTTGCAGCAGAGGAGAGGCTCTCTTCCTGCTCTCCCTTTTCAGATCCCCATTTGGTTTGGTTTGTAGCTTGTCTTATGGTTGG
Organism: Fundulus heteroclitus; assembly: GCF_011125445.2. Taxonomy (NCBI): domain Eukaryota; kingdom Metazoa; phylum Chordata; class Actinopteri; order Cyprinodontiformes; family Fundulidae; genus Fundulus; species Fundulus heteroclitus. The sequence goes on along the minus strand of NC_046371.1, from coordinate 11,768,443 downwards.
GTTTTGTTAGGTTTGTTTTGCATTTGCTTATTTCTGGTTAGTCATGGTTTCTTATTTTAGGTATTCTCTCTTTGGGATTTTATTTCTTTAGTATAATTTAATAAAATTCAGTTTTAATTTAAGCAGAAAATCCTTGTGTGGTCTCCTTGTAATGTTATCCCACCAAACGAGCCTGGTGGACGTAACAGTCTTGCCCAAAAGTCATGAAAGGCAACATCTTGTGCGATCCCTAATTATCCTAAAAATCAGCATTCTTAAAATACCTTGTCAATCAATTTTCTAACTGAAATGGAACATGAGACGGGTGATCCTTGACCCAAGCGGAGAACTCAGGAAAAGGAACGTGAGGCAGGTCATGCTTAATTCCCTCAGAAAATCAGGGATGTGTGGCCTAAGTGCCATCGTCAAAGGCAGAACAGGATATGCAGATGGCGACAATGATGACGATGGTATAGGTGATGAAGATGGTGAAGGGCCAAGACAATCCAACATCTTGAGTATCGCCGATTTGAGGTCGGAGCAGTCCCGACGTCCATCCGAGCAGACTAGATCACTCTTAACACACCACACATGGCAGGAATATATCATACGATTATCTAAGGAGCCATCACGTCCTTTAGATTGTCAGAAGGGAAAGACTGGGGCAAAAATTGCAATAATTATATTGCCGTGTGAACCCAGCATGAACTAAGGAACAAAACACAAAAGAATGAACAAATAAGGCGACACCTCAGAGAACATAAACAACAGAAAAACTGAGAGAACCCAGGCACAAGAGAAACCCAAACACCAGAGATGCAGTCAAGTGGACCATGGTGCCTTTGAAGGAGACAATTACAATTGCACAACGACTCTTTGTTGAATTTGGGATTAGTATGTTTGTGATTTGACTTACAGTAAGTCAGCAATATATTAAAATTCTAATAATTTGCTTTTCTGCTTACAGGGCTTCCGCAGTGCTCGGCGCCATCCCCAGCTCTTCCTGGAATTTCCCTTTTTGGACTTCCCAGGCCACACTCTGCCTCTTTGACAAGGAACAGTTGTTCATCCAAGGCGTCCTTCTGCAGCTGCAGCTTCTGTAGGCACCCAGCAGTTGACTCCAGCTCTTTCTCCAGAGAGAAAATGGTGCGGTCTTTACCTTTGATTTCATCCACCTGTGGTGAGAGAAAATACAATACTGATGTAAGAAATTATTAAGTAAAAAGCATCTTATCTATTTTTTTTTGTATATATCATTGTTCAAATGCTTTAGAAATATCAAAATCCAATACAAGTCAAATCATAGTATAACAGCTTGGGCTTTTAAATGTTTCAACAGTTTCACTATCTAAAGTATTCCAAAAACCAGGAAAATGTTATTCAGGGAAACTTTTCATCTGAACCGGTGCCCCTTAGATTAATTAAACTGATCCAGATCCCTTTTCTCATTTCTGGCTTTGTTTGACTTCCTGTTTATTCAGTGGCTGTGGCTGTGCATACCAGTCTGCGGATGTCCCTCTCACAGTCCCACTTGATCTTAGAGATTTGTTCCTGATGTTGCTGATGCTCGACCCGTAGGTCTCCAGCCTTCATTTTGTCTGCCTGGATCATGTTGCTCAGAGCCTCGTCGGTCTGCTTCTTGGAAGCCTTCAGCTCGATTATCTCCTGGAGGAGCTTCACTCTCTCCTGGTCGAAGAAGCGTCGCGCCTCCTCTCTGGCTTCCAGGGTCAGCGCCGTCCGCACCTGAAGAAGGATCAGAAATGTATTACATATATAAAAAAAGATTGAACCTTTGTTCTGTACTGATTGCCTCCATTACTTGCTTTCTTCATTTAACTTAAAGGCCAGATATCAAAATTTGTAGAGCCAAAAATCCTAAAAAAAAAAAGGAAAACATTAATGAATTACAACCTACATTTTATTGTTTTTCAAAGCAGATTATTTTTAAAGTGCACTTTTTGAACACAAAATCCTTTGGAATTAAACCCTTTCAAAGAAGAAAGGCACTATTATAAATGGATGATGACATAGCTATTACAACTGTACCACAGTGTACTGCCGTAAACACAAAACAAATTTTCTTGGCAATAAGAAGGATAATGACCTCACCACAGAGTTCATCAGTTGTACAGTATGTCCCAAATGGGATGCCAGTTTGTAGGGTGACTGAACTATTGCCTCTCAGAGAACTTCACTTTTGGGTAAATCAAAATTTAATTTCTACTGTATGAACGAAAATTGGATCTGGAAATGATGCAATCACTAATGTCTTCTTGGGCAATCATGATATCATGCACTGATCCACGAGTCTGTTGTTCCATTATAATGTTGTTGTGTCTACAAGTGCTTTCTTTGTTTTCTTTCACCCAGGACACATAAGATTAAGCACTACATAAAGGAAAAACTTAAATAAGGACCATATATGGCAAATAAACTCACTTTTTCTCCACTTCCATCTCGCATGGCATTCAGGGCAGTCTTGAGACGCTGATTCTCTTGATCCTTGATCTTGGCATGCCGTGCCAGCTCCTGCTCATGCTGCCGTGTAAGGTTTTCCCTGAGGCCCTGTAGCTCTTTTTGCTTTTCCTCGTGCCATTTGGCCCGTTGCTCCGTTAACATGGCAGTGTGGCGATGCTGCTCCTGCTCTCGCACCCGCTTCACCTCCTGCACCTTGTCTCGTTCCAGCTTGCTTACCTTTAAAGAGATGTATGGGGGGAAAAGCTATTTGTTTTTCAAGATTCTAATTTTCTTTTCTTTTTGAATTTATAAAGTAAAATTAGCTACAATAAGGTCTAGACTTTAGTGAATTCTTGACTTTACCTTGCATTTTTCTTGGTGCAGCTCTATCTGGATATCAGTGAGCTTAGACCTGAGATCTTCATTGGCTGCTTGTAAGGCAGAAATCAGGGCTTCAGGCTTCTCGCCCTTCGTGCGGCCTTTCTTAGCCATCAGTGACACACTAGAGAAGCGCTCCTACTTCTTTCATTGAGACTTTAGAGAAACCTTCCAAGTCGTTCCTGAGATTTCCAGCTCCTCCTCCTCCTCATTATCCTGTTAGAGTCAAAGGCTAGGGGAATAGAGGAGAAACAGAAGGTACATAGAGTGAGATCCACAGAAAGTTTTAGTATTTACAAACAATGAGTTCTTATGCCTCAATAATAAAAGTTCAAATTCAGGCACATAAATGAAATAAAATAACGGTTCCCATATTTCTTTAATTAGCTCTTCTAGTGTATATGGCTTGAATTTATTATATGGTGGCACATCAAATTAAACCTTACTGGCAAATGGAGCAATAATGGTTTATTTCCATAGAATTACTAACTTTTAGACACTAGATGTTCTTTAAAGCTATTGAATGTCCTGGTAAGCATGAGGTAGCTTCTGAATTCCAAATGCTCATGGTATCTCAGGTGTTAAGAAGTCCAGTGATTTAAGCAACTTCTGAGATGTTAGAGACAATAGAGTGTACAGTAGCATCACCCATATTTAACCCGTTGCTGTGAGCTTTAAGTCAGTCATTATAATTTTTTTTCCTCCATAACAATCATTTATGATTAGGCATTTCACCATCCCAATTCAAAATCAGACACTGTTGTCTGTCCCTTTCAATTGCATTAATATGTGTTGCACCAACCAGAGTATTTCCTGGACCTCTTATGACAAGACATTGCCAAAATTACCAAGATTACCTCAGTACTTCTCAAATAATGGAGTGCACTCCCTATGGGGGCGCAGTGCAATGCTTTCTGACCCAGGGGAACATGCTTTTTTTTTTTTTTTGCTGTTGCAGAATAAAGTTTGCACATCCACTACAGTAGATGGCAGTGTGGCACTCTCATTGTCAGAGTGCGCGCAGGGATTATTTGCTATATGGTGTTAGTCAGAGTGATATAACTGAGGCTCAATCTGAACACCCTTAATAATAGCTTCTATTGTCTGTCACGTAATGATTCCGACGTCATTACGTGACAGAATCACACATGGATGATGCAAGTCAAATCCAGGCCTACATCGTTCCCAAAATGAACTACAAAGTCTGCGATCTCTTCTCACCGGACATAATCGTTGATTTCCGTGAGCGGGCTGTGCTGATATGTCACGCAAAGGATTGTGAGGTACCTAAAGGGTTCTTTGCGCCGGTAAGGGAAGTCGCGGGGTTCCTAGGCAAAACTAGCCGAGGGAGGGAGCATCCAGGCCACCTCCTTTCTTCCTGACTGCACCATTCGGACAGCACTTATCATGGCGACCGATGATGCACTTCCGCTTTGGCTGAAAAGTCCTTACTCTATAAGGGTATTCGGATTGAGGCAAACATCACTCCCCCAAAACTTAAGACCAGGAAATATGACGAAGCGTACGTAGCGCTTTGCTTCACTGTGACTGCAGTGAGAAATGAGGAAAGACCAGTGTGTTTACCGTGTCTAAAAATTTTGGTAGCGGACAGCTTGAAGCCAAACAAATTAAAAACACTACACCCCAATAACGGCAATAAGCCGCTTGAGTTTTTCAGCAAAAATGTGCTGAATATAACCAATAATAATAATTGAACTTCATTGATCTCACAATGGAGAAATTCACTTCTGCATCTTAACACATCCCCTTGGGGAGCAGTGGGCTGCAACTGTGTGGCGCCTGGGGAGCAACCAGGGGTTAAGGGTCTTGCTCAGGGACCCAGAGTGCCATGACTGGGGATCGAACCGGGTACTTGCATCCTTCTCTGAGTGCAAGCATGCTGCTCTAACCACTCGGCCACAACTTTGTGAATACTACATTCATCCCACTTAGTGAATACTACTTCAGTAAACCAATGGGCACTCTTGGCATCTTATAAGGTGATGTACCAAATTGCTCCGTACAAAAATCCCCACACTAGCAGAAGAGCTGATACTGACAGCAGCATTAGACAAGGTTTCTGTCTTGCTGGATGATGCAAGCGGCGCAAGAATAAAAACTATCCCCCTGTCCAATAATACTATCACCCGGCATATTTGACAATGCAAATCATCTTTAAGAACACCTGGTAGAGAAACTCAAAAGCAAACTTTTTGCCCTATAGTTTGATGAAGCAGCTGACAGCAGCAAAGACTTTATTGATTATGTACGTTTTGATATGAAAAACATTTAGAAAATGTTCATACTGACATTTTCTAAATGTCAGTATGAACATATTTACAAGTATGAAGTGACAGAAAAAGAAATTAACTTTTAAAATTTTTCTTTAAGATACTAAAAAATAATGTAAATAAAGTTATTCTTTGTTGTAATATCTATATCTATCTATCTATATATATATCTATATATATATATATATATATATATATATATATATATATATATATATATATATATATATATATATATATATATATATATATATATATATATATATATATATGGGTTGAAAGTAGAGAACAAATTTCATTGTAATGTATGTTTCAATGACAATAAAGATATTACTATTTTTCTTTAATGGTAAGAAGGATACAGAGGTGTAGCCTACTTGCTACACCAAACCCTATTTTGTTAGTGTTGTAATAAGTGTTATAAAAAGTTTTATGGACAATTCATGCTATTTACAGTCGGAGCGGATTGTTAGGCAAGGCAAGGCAAGGCAAGGCAAGGCAAGGCAAGGCAAGGCAAGGCAAATTTATTTATATAGCACAATTCAGTACAGAGACAATGCAAAGTGCTTTACATGATTAAAATATTGGAAAATAAAACAGAATAAAAGCAAGTAGGGATAGTGTAGAAACAAAAAAGAACATTTGAAAACAGTAAAACATTTTAACTTGAACATTCAAAGGCAATTCTAAACAAATGTGTTTTTAATCTCGATTTAAAGGAACTCAGGCTTTCTGCACTTTTACAGTTTTCTGAAAGTTTGTTCCAGATAAGTGGAGCATAGGAACTAAATGCTGCTTCTCTGTGATTGGAAGGCGTGGGTTGTTTTTTCTTTTCTTTTTTGGGGTGTGTGTGAAATGTTTTCTTCTTCCTATGTTCGTGCCAAAAAACAATTGAGAAGCACTGGATTATCTCATCAAATTGACAGTAAGAATGCCAAGGGCCTACAAGGCTGTAATTGCAACAAATGGAGGATTATTTTGATGAAAACAAAGTGTCAAGGACAACATTATTATTTAAAGTACAAATTATTACATACAAGTTATTTTTAACCTTGTCAATGTCTTAACTATATTTTCCTATTTATTTTGCAACTCATTTGATAAATAAATGTAGTGTTTTGGAAAAACATGGCTTTTAAGTGGGGCTATATGTCCATCCACCCATTTTCCGACACACTTATCCCTGCTGGGGTCGCGAGGGGTGCTGGTGCCTGGAGCTTTCAATGGGCGAGACAGGTCTTGACAGGTGGCCAGTCTATCGCAGAGGGGTAAATGTATGTTATTTATTCCTTTTTATATGTAAACAGGAGAAAAAGGGAGGTTGTGACTTGTTGTGAAAGTCCACTTATTTTGTTTCACAGGAGTGTAGCTGACTATTCAAGCAGTAAGGTATTCATTGTGTTCATCAAAGAGACAGCCTTGGGGAAGAAAATGTCTCTGTTGTGACAGGTTTTTGCAAACAGTGCTTTGTCATGCTGGCTGAAGGTTAAAGTTGAAAAAATGTGTGTGCATTCATACAAACTGTTACACTTCTTCCAATCACAGTGCTGTAATGAGAGAAACACTCAGCCGCTAATCTCAACAATGATCTGTTGCTGGAAGATTAAACTGCTTACATGTCGAGTAAAGCCAGAAAAAGAAACATGCAACCATCTTTATTGACAAGACAAATCAGAAGGACTTTCCCAATAAGAGGAGAGTCCATCTTGCACAAGAAAAAAATGCTTAATGACACCAAATGGTAGCTACAAGCTAGCACTACCCCACCAGGTCTGTCAAGTCTCACGCAATGAGCATGAGACCGATGCGTCTTCCTGACTTCACACGCACTCACGCCACATATGATATTCCTCAGGCAGAAAAATAAGCTCCATATGTGCCGCGAGTTATTGGTTCAGTGCGCTGTCCATTCAGAGTTCAGTGTCGACATGTTTAGCGTTGACATAGCGAGCCCCCCCTCCCAGTGTCATTAAAATTAGAGTCTACTTTTAACTGTCATTAATTGTCAATAACACAAGGCAAACATTTTCATTTTCATGAACGACTATTGCTTGTAGACAAACCTGCACACACGGATAACAAAAAGCTTCTGGAAACACTCATGTTCATCTACTTGCCTTTGCTTTTGTTAAACATAAATTTACAAACATAGTGTTTTCCCCTAGAAATGTTGTCTTGGGGTTGGGGGGGGGGTCAATCATGGGATATATCTAGCAACAAAAATGCGTTCAATATGATCATCCTCAGACTTGTAATAGGCAAACGCTCATGGTATGTTGAAGTAATCATGTGGGGCGCCACGTGAAGTGAACACATGTGTCCTTTTCTGTTGTAAGACACAACAGATAAAGACACATTTATAACGTTGTATCCCGCGCTCCCAACACCAATTCTGTCAGGGACAACTTCTTGGTCATTCAAGCATTTATTGCTTTAATGCACACCGTATGTTCCTCTGTCAGAAGTTTATAGTGTGGCACTGCGTATGCGCTCGTAGAATTGAGCTCTGCGCAGGCTGTCCACTCATGTCCACTCAAGTATCTGAGAGCATAGAGACAGAAATAGCTGCCACTATTTAGAAAGGCTAACCATGTTAATAAAGTTAGACTTGAACACATTCAGACATTTAATATTTACTACATGCTATGATCAACTGGGAGGGGGGGGTGTTGGAAGGGTGGGGTGCCCCCTTTGTAGAGTGAAAGGGGAAACACTGATAGTAGAAATCAACAATTGTGCACTTGCAGTCTAGTAAAACTTTGGTTTATTTAAATGAACACCTTGCCCCATTAATACAGTGAAAAAGCATACTTTTTAAAAACTATAGTGTTATGTATTTTCGCACCTTGAGGTTCACTTAAATTTTCACAAACATTTCTGTTGTGGCTTTAACCTTATTTTACTAAAAGGGAGATGATTAGTTTGTTTTCTATGGTTTTGTAGATTTACAGTTTAATTCTTTAACAACCTTGAGAAAATAAGGGCTGTTCCAAATAAAAATTCCTGGAACTCACAGAGGGTGTAATTTTTTTTTTCTCTGTTATTTTGAATGTTGAAGCCAACATTCAAAATTATGAATGGTAGCTACGTACATTTTGGCAAACAATCATTTAATCAACTCAGCAAGGTGGTTGTTTGAAAAAAATGAGTAAACATAATTGCACTTGACAGTATTATTAAAAAGTGTCAGCTCAGACACCTATATTAGCCTCTAGCAATGTCTGTTAAATCACGCAGTTGTAATTCACTGCTCCTAGTTTAAAACACAGTTTTTAATTTTCGATTGCTCTACAGTTGTGAAGTAGTGGCACGTCAGTCAATAGAGGAGAGTAAACACATACAAACAGCACTTTGTTCTAAGTTTAGTAAAAATCAGGTAAAAGTTACAAACATATTTTTGACGCATAAACGGGTATATTGATATAAACCTAAAATTTTCACTGTTTTCCTTTAATAGGCAAAGCTTGTGGTTACTAATTGTATTTATTAAAAAGAATCATTAACTGGCACAATTTGAATCAACAGGTCAGACCTCATATATTACTGTATTATAGTTTACCCGATTTTTGGTCTTATCTTCCCCTTTCCGACATGCCCCAACCATGAGAAAGACTCTTCCGATAATCTTAAGAGATACTCCTGCAGTGTGTAGTGTGTTAGGAGTGATCTCGTCTGCTCGGAAGGATATCGGGACCGCTCAGACCTCAAATCAGGGATATTCAACATGTTGGAATGTTTTGGCCCGATATCATAGCATGTGGGGTGTTTCCAGAGGACAAACGAGCACGGAGCCTGTTAAATGTGAGATGTAGCCAATTGGAAAACACCTACCTTTGTTTCTCCTCTATATCATAGTGTAGCAAATGTAGAGCCCCTGTTCGCGCTGTTTCCAATCCTTTAACCAATGGATGTTTTCTTTGTTAAAATCAGTCCACAAACTATCCCAATGATTCTTCCTTGTTGCCCATGTCTATTTAAATTCACTTTTAATCTTGAGAGGTTTAGCGAGATTTCCTGTCTGACACCCAAAGATTCCTGAGTGAAATCTGTTCCATGATGTGTTGTGCTTGCCGTTTGACCGAACATCACACACTGTATGAGCAAACCTGTTATATCTACATTTTTTTATTGTTATGTGAGGTGTCTCTCAGGCTTTGAAAATCGGCCGACAACTTTAAAATCTTGCTGTGTGAACCAGCCATTAGCCAACAAAGCCCGATCAATGCATTTCTAAACAGAAGCTGTAGATTTTGGCTGGATTTTGGCTGGTCAGAAAAAACAACTAGAGAACTTTTTTTCAGCTGTGAAGTCAAATATATAGGTACCTTTTTTAGCCCAATAAATTTTAAGAAGATTTGAGGAATTTAATTACCGTGGCACCATTAATGCAGTAAATGCAAGAGAAAAAAAACTCTAAAAACTAACTTAAAGAATGTTCTTAAATATTTTTACTAATTATGTTATTTGTTAAAATAATGATTAAAAAAATATTTATGTTTTACTTATGCTGTAAGTCATTCACTTGATGCAATTAGCTGAGATTCTGTATGATGTGACATTACTGCAAGGTGCTTTGAGGTCGAATGAGTTGTGAATTGGTGCTATATAAATAACCTCAATTTAAACTGGATATGTGGAATACGAAAAACTTTAAAATAAATATTTAATATAATGTCACATTTGTCAAAATGTTCATTAAATTGTTGACTTTTAAATTCAATGTAATAATTTGGTTCGGCAAATTATCAAGGTAAAAGATTTTTAACAGACTGTTTAAGTGCAAGTTTTAGATATTAGTTTTAGGCTTAATTTCTGCAAAGCTATTTTATGTTTGTTTGTGGGTTTTACTAAAGCATAAATATGACAAACGACCCAAAAATATACAAACTGGTGACCACAAGGAACAGCCAAATTAAACTGTGTATCGTATCGTAATCTGGAACAGATTAAGAAGCTTTTGAATTGCAGATTAGAGAAGAAATATTGGCTCCTTGCCCAAGTGCTGGTTGTTCCAACCATTTTAAACAATCTGCAACTAAGCACTAAAATTATGGTAAGACTTATAACTAATATACAAATCACTTAAAAGCAAAAAGAGCTTTTGTGAAGAAAAATCGTCTTAAAAATGGTTTAACATTTATCAAATATCATAGCCTATCACTAATGAATGTAATATAAAATAATGAAAAGCAATTTTCTAATATATTACTGATGTGACGCTTCAACTGCATTGAAGCTGTTTGCCGGAGTGCTAAGCTAACGTTAGCACGTTTGCTGTGTTTTGACACGACTTTTTGATTGATTGGCACATAAGACATTTTAACGCAGTACCAGTTAATTGTGTGCTGATAAAAGTTGTTGTCCTGAGTCATAAATTTAGTGTTTTGTTTTGCGCATAATACCATTTATTTTCAGTCCTTGTTAGCATTTTGACTCGTGACAGTTTGTGGGCTCAAGAATTTACTTAAATAACAGACACTTGGTCGAATTTAGTTTTAAACGTTGAAACAAATTATATCTACGAGCTGAGCTCTTCAACTGAATGCATCACTAAAGTTGATAAGTCTGCCCATATCATTGTAAGATTTTGCAAACGAATATTTGCAGAGTTATCGCAAATATTGATGGTGATCATGTTTACTCTTTCACTTGACTTGATCAGAGTGTGGAGTCTGGTAGGCTGGCCCTTTCAGTTGTGTTGATCACTTCTATAGAGATAACCCCTATTATTATCTTTAGCTGTCACTTTATATATATCTTGTTAAATAATACTGTATATTTTTCAGTGATGTTAGCAAGGTGTTGGTTGTTTGTACCGATAATACTTTATCGGTTTTGTTTTGCTGTTCTTTCTTTGCAGGTTTGGAAGCAGACTGAGGATGTTGCCTTGTTCTCTCCTTTTCCCCTCCACCTTTTCTCCCTTTTAGCATTTTGTCTCATGTTTTTCTCTTTTTTTTTCCTCTTCTACCTTCCCGTTTTTGTGTCCATTGAACATGAAATAGTTCTGGGGTTTATCAAGCAAATTGGTTAAACTGTTTTTCTCTCCAAGGAAACCCAGCATATTTCATTAAGGTTTGACTTGCAGCAATCACTCCTCGTGGACGAGCATGTAGCGACAATGGATGGTCACTTGCATCGTGTCCTTGACTTTGCAGCAAGCCCTAATTCTGAGCATGCATGTAGCGAGAGTGGAGAGGAAAACCCCTCTTTACCAGGAAGAAACCAGAACCAGGCTCTCTGTGAAAAACCATCCGCTACGACCAACTGGGGGTTTGGAGGAGACAGAGTATACAAAAAAAAAAAAAAAAAAAAAAAAAAACAACACTGATCCAGGAGGACTTTCTGTAATAAAGGAAAAAAAAATATGGCAGCACTAGCTTCTTTAGTGGCTTCATTTAAGAGAGAAACATAGCCAAAGAGAAAAGGTATGTGCAAGTTTTGAAGTGTAGAATGAAAGAGAGCACATACAGTTTGTTGCAGTAAAAGCTCATCCAATAGCTATGTCCAGGGGGAGGCACAGGGTTAACCCTGGAAGACAGGGCCAAAATTATCTATGTTCACCCCAGACCAGATGATTATACCACCCCCAGGAAAAGCCAATCATAATTCACCGCACCGCTAATGCTGCATTAACCTACATTTTATCCAGAGCCTGGTTTGGTATAAATATGCCGGAAGCCCGAGTCAATCTGATTAGCGTTGCAGTCTAATTTTTTGACTGGACTGGGAAACCACCTGCTAGTTATTAAAAGGAACATATGCATTCCATGTACAGCCATAGTCTGAGTAAACTGATTCAACAAAGCCTCTGTTTAATCAAGTTTTCTCAGATTTATGGGAAATTTGTTTTTAAATATTTCACGTTTTTCAACAAAACGATGAAAACAGATGGCATCTCCAACTGTTTCATTTTCTTAGAGCTTGTGTGTACACTTCAGAGTACACTCACCAGCCACTTTATTAGGTACACCTGTTTAATCACAAGGCAGATATTCAAAGATTTTAGGCATTTAGGGATGTGGTGACAGTGACTTGCTTGAGCTCAAAGCAGCTGCTGCTAAGAGCTAGCCTGCTGCTTAAAGAAAAAACGGTTCCCCTTTTCAATGCTCCCTTCCTTTGATAGCCAAAGTGGACCGAACTCAGAAGGCACCAACAGGTTGGGCAGAGAACCCAAAGGGAAAGGTTATAGGGTTCATTGGGAAATGTTTGTGTAATGTGTTTACATGGTGCTTTAAAAACAAAGAGCTAACGGAGGTAGCTAATTGCTAGCATTTGGTACCATGTCATTGCCGATGTGATCCAAATGTGTTTTTATGGTCATAACAAGGGTTATCCCCACAAGGGTTTTATACATTGATGGGATATTAATGTATGTTATCTGGCCCACTCATTATGACTAAAATAAAAGCTGAAGCTTTAAAAGTTAGCGCCGAAAATCCACTTAGCAATGGTGCTATAAGTGTTATTACCGCATTAATATGGAATATTAATGTCTATTTAAAGGCGTTTTGTTTAACTTTAGGAGTAACCGATTTTAGCGTCCGATCGCTGCAGCGACCCCTACCTCCCGTAGGTATAATCACATTGATTAAAACGGGCGTCCCTAAAGTAAATTATTTTACAGAGCAAATCATTCTTTAAAATGTTATATCCTCAGATAATGTTTTGTGTAACTCGGGATTTGCATTGTGAATGGGTTGAAACACATGCCAAATGTTGTTCTAAATTAGTTAAGCTAATGTAATTCCATTCCATGTTTTTTTTCTTAAGTCAGATCTGCAGTGAACCAGGATTCACTGAATTATTCTGACTATGATCAACCACTTGGTTTTGTCTTTCATGTTCTTTTGCATGTAAATAGTTCCTTAGCTTAGCTTTCTTTTTATATTCATTTCACTTAGTAGTTTAGTTAAATTTCACTAGCCTAGTAGAGAGGATTTATTGATTGAAATATAGTGTTAATTCAGATAAACAGCATTATATAGTGATGTTCTCTGGATGTTCATTTCATTTCTGTTATTACATTTTTTAACTTGAAGAGAAGTTCTCACTCCTTTATTCTATGTGTGTGCAGAGTTTGCTGTTAAAACATTGCTAGTGCTCATATCATCCCTTTCAACAATTGTCCTGATAATCAGCTTTAGAGCTGATATCCTCCAGACAATACTTAACACACAGAGAGTTATTTATTAAACATTAAATAACTTTAAACAGTGTATAATTGCCCCTATATTTTCATAGAGGAATAAAGTATCAAAAACAAGCCGAATCGGGGCGTGTTTTGGTGGCGCAGTGGTTAGCACACACGACTCATGTATGGAGGCCTTAGCCCTCAACGTGGCTGACGCAGGTTTAACTCCGACCTGTCATCTTTTGCCGCATGTCTTTCCCCCTCTCTTCTACCCCCTTTCCTGTCAGCCTACTGTACAAAAACGTGCCACTAGTGCCGTTAAAAAAAGCAGAATCTTCAAATAGAAACTTCTAAATTTTAACAGAAAATAGTCAAGCATTATGTTTCTTTTATTTTCCAAATCTACAGCAACCATTTGATATGATTCCCTCCCATTCCCCCAAAATAGACCAGAGGCACATGTGATCAACACAAGATCAGACCAAAGATTGAAATATTTCACATTGGTCTCCTGATCATTCCACGACTAATTGTAGACGGCTCATTGTAAACGAATTTAAGGACAGAGGAAGCACCAAAATTGATTTAAATGCGATGGAGACTCTAAAGATCACATGGCAACATTTTGGTGGCCTAAAGAAATCCCATCCAAAATACAACAGAAAGCCTTTCTTAACTGTTCATGACGTAAACAAAGATTGTTGGTTCACCGTTACACTTGAATCAGGGACGTCCATGGTAGCCAGCATTTATGCAACATTTGTATAGCCCTGAGGTGGGTAACAGAAACTATAGCACTAGTTGATGTTTTACATTACTTTACAGAAACTCAAAGAAAGTCACTCAACATCAGAATGTTCTTCAACTGAATACCGTCATTGAGCCTCACGGCATATACTTCTGTAGCAGGCCGATAGTTGGTATAAGCCTGTCTCTGAGTTTGACTGTACAATACCTGTAAGTAAACATGGCTTGATTTGTGTCATGGAACATAATCTTGAATATTATGATGCTGATTAATTTCATTCATATTATATATATATATATATATATATATATATATATATATATATATATATATATATATATATATATATATATATATATATATATATATCTATATATATATATATATATATCTATATATATATATATATATATATATATATATATATATTACACATATTGAGCTGCAGTGCCCTGCAAAAATATCTAAATCCCTCAAACCTTTTCTCAATTTGTCATGCAACAATCACAGATATTAATTTTTTTATTGGGATTTGTTTGAAAGATCAACGAAAAGTGGTGCAAAAATTGTGAAGTGGACAGAAAAGGGAAAACATTGCTGTCAGGTTTGTTTCACAAATGGAAATCTGAAAGGTACAGTACACATATATAGCCTCTCCCCTCAGTTAGGAAGCTGAGATGCATGAGATGGAACTGATGGTGAAACCGCCTTTATCATGTGCTGACTTTATGGCCTGATGTTGTTGAATAATCACTTTTCTTTCCAGCATGTGGCAACCAAGCCACAGTATAAAAAAAAAAGCATACTTATAACAGTGGAAACTAAAAAAAAAAACACTATAAAACCATGTTTCCCAAGAAATCTTTGCCAATAAGCATGAATATATAATTAATTTAATAAGAATGCTGTAGGGGAAAAACAGGCTCAGTAAATAACACAAAAATAACTCCATAGTAATATCACTGATTTCTCAGTAGAAATATATTTAAAAGATTTACGTTCTGTCAAGTGTTGGCAATAACATATGATTTACCTTTAGCAACTGAATTCCTGACAAGAATTTACAGGAACAAAAACGGTGTTAAACAACAAACAGCAGCAGGTGAAATTTGTTGCCCATGTGTAATCAAGTTAGTTGGTCAGGTGATCACCTGAAAGTATAAAGCATATAGTTTGAATCGGAAATGAAAGCAGCACAAACGACAATTTTAACGGCCCAAACCTGCACATACGAAGCACTACAAAAATCTGACCAGCTTGGTTCAATTTGGAGCAAACGACGGGATGTGACGTCGTCGAGCCACATCAAAACCTCAGAAATGAAAGCAGCTCAAACGACACAGACGAAACACTGAAAAAGTAGACCACTCTGGTTTGTTTTGGATCAAGCACAGCACAGACAAAAGGGCTAAAAACGTAGCGCTCCACTTTGTTTCGCAGCTGCGGGGTATGGTGACGTCATTGGCCAAAATCAAAACTTATAATATCTCAGAAAGCAAAGCAGCACAAATGCTAATTTTTAACGGCACAAAGGAAGCACTACAAATGTAGACCGCTTTGACGTTATGACTTATTAGTCATAACGTTTAATCTGCAAGTCTATCTGTGTAAAATAACCATTTGGTAGCCTGTTTGTTTGTTTTTTGGCTTTTCTATTAGGTTGTCCACAGTGTTGCAATGTGTTGTAAGGTTAAAAATTACAATTACACATAAAATATAAAGTAAAAAACAACTTCGCCACCTAAGGGATCACAGATTACAGGACCTTACAGAGCAACTAAAGGCAACTAAGGGTATCGAGATCTTGTGGAAACTCTTGCGAGGGCCAGTGTTTGGATGAACAAACAGACCAGCAGGTGGTGGTAAGAGTAGATACTCACAATAAAGACGGTTATAATAATTCTGCAATATTCTCCCATAAACCTAAAGAGATGCAATTTAAAATAAAGTGTATCCCACTAGTGAAAATGATGTGGACAGAGTTGACTGTATTCTTTGTTACACTTGTGTCGAGACTGTGAAACATGCATTTGAGGTCGTGAGATTGTTACTGGGTTTGGAAAGAATGTCAATGGTAGCTGTAATCTAAAATAATATTTCTCTGTTAACAGACAATAATATATTATTATTTGGGCTGCATTACACAAATAAACCATAAGATTATATGATAAAAGGTATTATCTTCAGAAACATCAATTCTTCAAATTAAGTCCCATTACCTTTATGTACAAACTGTTATGTTTATTTCAGTAAAGCTCCTCAATATTATTATAGTATAGCCACAATTATCAAGATATCTGTTAATTTGTTTTTAAATCAATAAGGTATGTATTATGCCCTGTGTATTTATGTTCATCCATTTCTGACACGCTTATTCCTCATGGGGTCGTGAGGGGTGCTGGTGCCTATCTCCAGGCGTTTGTGCATTTATGTTCTTAATGTTATATAGTTGGCCAGCTGTGACAGGATGGGTGCCTGCTTTACCTTTTCATTGCTGTTGCTGTCGGCAACACACTTTACAACCCGACTGCGTCCAGATCAGCCTAAAAAAAAAAAAAAAAAAATTCAAGCCTGTTGTGCTGTTTTGAGTTTTCCTTTTACTGCGACCGATGTTGGTTATCTTTAGACCCCAGTCTTCACCTCATCTCACACTAACAGATTCTTGTACCAACTCATCCACAAACATTCCAGACGTTTGCCCTACTGAGAACCATGAGGTTAAATCGTGTAGCGTATCATAAGCTTTAGTTTCACTGCTTCTATAAAAAGGTCAAGGACACAGTTCTACACAAATTATAGATCTAAAGCATTTGGATAGGAAAACAGTGTAATAAATGAAAGCTATTTCTTAACATAATTTGTTATATTTTTACAAGCTGTTCCTTTACTCTGTTCACATTACTACACTGTCTAGAGCACACAGGTTGGGGTACATGTTGTTGGTCCTGAGGAGGCACTGCTGAGGATGTATCGGGGGTTAAGCTGAATGACACAATGGACAAATATTTAACTCTGTCCACTTTATCAAGTAAGGTAAAAGCCAAATCAGCTAAAATTAGGAAGAATGACAACAGTTACATCGAGTTTGCGTTCATCAAGAATGAGGATCTAAACTCCACCAAATCATATATACACATATATATATATATATATATAAACATACATAATTCTTAATGTGTTCAACAGTACAAAAGGCTCTTTAAAATTACTACAAGCATGAGGAATCTAAAGGGGTCCTTGGAAAACATTTACCGCTGCTAAGGGGTCTCTGGCCATGAACAATTTGAGAACCCCTGGGTGAGTAAAGTGGAACACTGAGGAAGAACACCCACTGATTTGACCAACTTTATTGCATGAGAGGGTAGTGCTGTAACTAAAGTCGGCTCAGAAATAACAGACATACATTTTCGGACCCATTTCTTTCTCTCTTGGTGCTGAATGTGAGTGTACGTGGACTGCGCTGCAGAAGTAGAATGTACGAGTTTGTCCATGTGAAATAATACAACTTGAGGCCCACTGACCCCATGACCCAATTCTGACTACACAGGCAAAACCTATTGTAAGTGTAGAATTATCTAAACAATATTGAATAGGCAATGGGTAATTTATGTAGTGCAAAGCAAGTTCAAAATCTCTACTGACTGGGTTAATAGCATATTTTTAGCAAAGCAGACTCCAATATAGTTAATGAGGGAATGATTAGACAAAAACATCAATGAGGAGAATATCATTGTTTCCTTCAGGGTAGAATTTTAAGTAAATAGATTTAGGCTTAGAAATAACTCATCAGGCCTGAACAACTGACAAGATTTTTTTTAAACAGAAATTTTATGTTACGACCTATACAATCACGGGAAAAACTGCTGGCTTGGTAGTTGTCCAGCATACAATCATTGACAAGTGGATGGTAAGCTGCAAAATTGCTAAAGAAGACGAAGAAGCCAAAAGTTCAAGAGTATTGTATCCAGGCATATTAGTGTTAGGTTTAGTGGAAGGAATTTTTTTTTTTTTTTTTTTGCCCAAGCAACTGCGATGACTGCTGCCTGAAGAGGATGGTGAAGTAAAGCCCATTCAGGAGTTTGCGTGGGGGAGGCCGTTCACATGGCAGGGAGGCTGCTTCAAGAGCCACCACACACAGATGTATCCAGAATATGGCCTGTGACCTTTGCATTTCCTTTGTTAAGACACAAAATGGAGAGATGTGTAGTGGTCCCAAGATGCTGATTCTCATTTTCCAGCAAGTTAATTCCTGGTTTATTGACCATGGTATCACTGAGCTTGATTGTGAATGCCTAGATTTCCTACGACTGTTTATTGATGTTCTATTTTGTTTCTACATTTTAATCCTACTTGCTTAAATTATGTTTTATTTTCCTGTACTTTAATCATGTAAAGCACTTTGCATTGTCTCTGTACTGAATTGTGCTATACAAATAAATTTGCCTGGCCTTGCCTTACAACCAAACTTTAGTGAAACGCTTGGTTTGTGCAGAGAAGTGCGGAGAAGAAAACGCAAACTTTCTTTTCTGACTGTTCCTCTGCCATTTCTGCTTCCTATTAATGTTTACTGTTTTTAGGAAGGTGGCTCTGCAGAATGCATTGCAGAGTTGGGGAATGTTTGTGGGGAAACTAACATTATTAGCTATAACAGATTATATGATATTTTTTGTTGCACGTTTTATAGCCTTCCACTTCAAATTACCTGTAATGTTGGAACTTTTTAAATGATCCAAGACAAATTCAAGATAAATTTAAGCATTTTACAACAGCCATTGGAGAACACGCAGAAGAAGACAGGAAAAAATGTGCAAATTAAAATCTCAAAAAAGTAAAAATTTTTCAACAACCTGTTAAAATTAAAACTTGAGGCACAGGGCGTAAGTCACACAATGGATGGATTTTCAGAAGCAGAGCTGACAGGGTAATGTAGAAATTATGCAATCTACAACCGTTAGGTCTCTGTCTGGAAATGTTTGTAGCCTTCTATGTCCTCTGCTCAGACCTGATAATATTCTTAAACTTTAGATCTGTGTACAACACAAAAGCATTCAGATGTCACAATGTTGATTCTGTGAGGGTATTATCTATTTATGTGTTGTTGAATGGCTTTTCTACATGAGACGATAAATCCACAAAAAAAGGGCTGTTTGCCCCTCTCCCATCAGGTAAACGCTTCAGAAGCCTCAGAGCCAAAACAAAGAAGCTTAGAAACAGCTTCTTCACAAGAGCTGTGAGGGCGATTGCCCCCTGATGGGAGACTGCAGTCCAACGCTTTAAAAAAAAACAACAACACTGTTACTAGCCAGTCATAGGTTACACCCTACTACCTCATTTTCTGTTCTCTGTGACTCTTCTGATGCTAAAAAAGTAACCCTTTGCCTGTTAGTTAGTTTTTGCCTCATTATGTGTAATGTGAACCGGAGTGGCCAAAGTGAAATTTTGCCGCAGTAACACACGGTGAAAAACAAAAAAATTCCTGATTCCTGATCAATGCATATTCAGTCCGTAACAGCTTTGTGATTGTGTTATGCCAATAGATATTTTTCCACATAGATCAACTCATAAACTGTACCCACATTTGGCAAGTGCATGTGTTCATTTCCACCACTTACAGACAGCCTATAGCTCACGGTGTCAAAAAAAGTAATGCGGCTGATTAAAGTGAACAAATATTCAACGGATCAGTATAGTTACTTATATTCAACTCTTTTTAAGCTGTCTATTGAAGTATCCCAAAATCTAAAAATGTAATATGATTATTTATTTTTTTTTTAAGAGGGATTAAGTATGCCTGCAACACTCGTGTTGGGCAGCGATCCCATCATTCTCTAATAGCAGACCCAGACAGGCAGATCTCTTTAGTGACTGCATGTCCATGTGGCAGTAACTGCTCCACCAACTGTCGCGTCCGGCTACATTTTTCTAGCTCTCCTCATTTTTGTCACGCAGAACAAACCCCTACATTTTCAGGATTACTTAGCGTCCTTCTAATCCTGGTTATGCAACTGAAGCAGCAAAAGTTCTGCAGACTAATAGAAGCATTTCGCCTAAACTAAATGAGCAGTTTAAGTTTAATCAGTCTGGGATGGTGTTATGATGTAACATGGTTCAAAGTCTTATGACACTCGCATCAACAGGCGGCAGTTTCATTTTGGAATTACGTTTTTTTACGTTTTGAGCCAAAAGGACTTTTGTAATCATTCTCCCCGCGGTCACAATCTCAAACCTGTGTATAAACACAGTTCTGCTAACAGAGCAAGACGGAGCATGAAAATACCAAGGGTTCAAATCAGCTATAAAGTTTGAACATGCTATAATTTGATCATTTCTGACACGCTGTAGTTCTTAACCATCGTTGCATCTTAAAATTGAAATTATCTTTAATCTACAGTAGACCAAAACATCTATGAGTATTGACACGCAAATGATGCAGCAGTGGTTAAAATCCTTCAGCTCATTTATCTTCAGAGATACAACGTGTCAGAGTTGCTGCTGTTTCAAAATGCCCAGAATATTTTTCAAGTTAACTTTTACCACTGTAATTATGGCTACATCAAATAACTGATTACATAAAATTAGTTCAGCCATCGTGCTATTTTTGGATCCATTTACAATTATTACAGTATTTCTGTTTTATAAAATTATGGTAAGCCAGGAATGGAAATATTTTTTAAATGGCACATGGATTTTATACATATTTCAAATGTAAATATAAATTTTAATACAATAAAACCTAAATTGGAAGCATATGCAGCCAACCAGCTTAGAGAATGATTAAAGTAATTAGAAGTATATGACAGCTCCAGTCAAAAAGATACTGCCTGGTCTACCTATTCTTTAAATGGCTCCATTGAGGTTTTTATCCATGCAACTTCTATTAAGGTTTTTTCTCAAAAGGACCTAAAAGTTGACAAGAAGTTAGCCTTCAATAAATTACTTGTGAATCTTATATAGGACCGTCTACATTCTATATTCTTCTGCACTATGTTCTCAACACACTGCTCCCATTTGCACTGGGAAATGCAGTTTAGTTCTATTTTATTACTTTTCTTTGACATGTTTTTAAATTTTACATTTCTTATTATAGTTCTTATTTATCACAACTGTTCATAATTTGCTTCTTTCTTTTACTCTTCATACATTTTTATATTGTACATGCTATTTAATACTCTTTAAGCTATGTTGTTTGATCTGTTTGCACTATATAGTACTGCGACAAATAACGTCTTATTAAAATATCAGTTTGTCTGTCTAACCAGATAAACACTTATCTGGTCAAGATATGATGGACATCTTTCAAAAGCAAAACGCTTCTGCCGCAAACTAAAGGGCTGTTTCGCAGGTTTTTAAGAATCCTGGGCTCCATTTGCTTATCTCTACTTTAAAATATGAAAAGCAAGCCTGATCTTGATTCATCTACGGCCAACACAGATTTTTACCACAGCGTAAGATTTGAAAAACCTTTACTGTATTTGTAAAAACCCGAAGAAGGGGGCTCATGCAAGAACCGCCACTCACTATGAGAATCTTTTAACAGGCTGTACGTAATATTCCAAAATAAAACATGATCATGAACAGGTAAGCGAAAGATATGACAATGGACAAATGAAACGAAAAGACGAATAAACCTAGGCAGGTGATCCCTGACTGAAGAACAGGCGCACTGATTAACGTTCACAACTAGGTGCTAAAAATAATCAAGAAGTAAAATTGGAAAAGCTGGTCAGTTGGGGGAAAATTGCTCAAATAAAAACACATTTACAGAAGCTACATACCCCACCGCAAGGGTACAACTGTGCACTAGTGCTTTTAGACATAAGTGTCTGAGTATGAAACAGTATTTTTCTTAACAAGTAAATTCACTCTTTGGTTCTAGTGCACCTGAATTTTACCATCTGGCACAATAATTAAAAAAAAAAAATTCATGCCACATTTTCAGGCCCACGTGTAGAATTTCACCGTGATCTATAAACGAACCTGTTCCCCACATAGTGATGACCCTGTAACAGCAGTTTGATCGCTCCCTTCTCGACAGGTGCAGCGCCTCTTATGATGTGGTTGCAGGCTACAACTCAGAGGGAAGGCCCTGCCAGTGCCAGCTCTCTGTGGACTAGCATCGTCTTGCAGCATCACTGCAGCATCCTCTCGAATTATGGCCAGTAATGTTTGGTAATTCGAGGCGCAGACGGGCTGATCGCACAGGACGTTACGCGTCACGGCCGGGATCTATTCGCGTCAGGCTTTATTGAAATCACGGGCAGCTGATGACAGCCACCGTACTACCCGCACTGCAGATACCGTTATTATATGCATGCACACATGGAGAAAAAAAAAAAAAAAGCATGAGCCTCGGTCGTGTGGAAATCCCCCCCAGGGGCACAGAGGCAGGCTCGTTCCCAGCATCGTTGACGGGTCTGCCGGTGTAGGCCAGGCTCCATACGTGCAGACTGGAGCCGCTGCTCCGCGGCCAATTAACGCACACGCCTCTAGGTTCATGTCACCCATGCATGACGCTGGCAGCTACCTAAACATTATTATTGTTTCTCTCGAAGCTCTCTCGGTTGAAAAATTTGCAATTTCCGCTGCTAACGCGGTGCATTTGACTCCAACCAGCAGGCCCGCTAGTCCGACTAACTCCCACTTCCGACGGCGATCAAACAAACAGCATCCAGAGCAACGCACCGCTTGCACCGACTCACCTCGGGAGGAGTTCTCATCAGGTGGGGAATCCTAACGCACACGAAACGCCATCTGGGTCGTCTCCCTTCGCTGTTATTACTATTGTTGTTATTTTAAATCGCCTTCCGCCGTGGTGATGTCGGGATGAGCAGCAGCAGCAGCAGCAGCAGCCTACAATGAAGCAGTGATGGCCGGTGGTGATGATGCTGGGAGCCCCGCCCTCCTCCGCATGCAGCCAGAATGAGCTCACTGCTTTACAGCAAAGAAGCCCTTTGCTTCTCAAATCAATTCTTCTCCCGAGCATCCTCACTCCACAATAATAATAATAATAATAATAATAATAATAATAATAATAATAATAATAATAATAATAATAATAATAATAATAATAATAATAATAATAAGCCACATTTACAATTGTCAGTCTTTTTAAAATACTGGATATAATCAAGCAACTTTATTTTAGTTGTTCAGTTCAGAAAGTGATGCTCATACATTGCATGGATTTATTTGGCAAAAAAAAGGGATAAATTCCAAGTGCCCGTCAATGTTAATTTCAATGGCTCACAAGGAATGAAAATGTCAATGTCGACTTTACAAAAAGCACAAAATTGAGTTTCTCAGAAAATTTGAACAGTATAGACAACTTACAGTTGCAAGGGGACCATGGCACGGAGCACAGGTAGAGGAAAGGGCAATCTAATGGAAGGACCCAGCAAAGAACAATGATATGCTGAGGGAAGAGTTGAGAATGACATTGAATGCAAGGGGATTCTGTGGCGCAGCTGAGGCAGATGAAAGACTGAGAGGAAGACTAATTAACATGAGTGGAGCTGAACAAAGCCACAAAGAAAATTTCAACCAAGGGGTAAAGACTGATTATAAGGGAACAAACTAGAACACATTGATAACAGAACACAAGAAATAAGTAAAACACTAACCACATTACCCCCACCACTTGCAAAACAAACAAGACATTTTTACTTGTTGTGCATTATATATGGAAACTTGTTTCATGACTTATTTTCTTAAAAAAATCTCAGTGGAGGAAGATTATTTTCACATGTAGATCTGCTGTAAAATATACAGAAATATTTACCTCTCGATTAAGATTTGTTATTAGCGTTAATTCAACCAAGTTTGTTTCTAATCCGAAATGAGGCATGTATTTCTTTAAAGGTATCACAATGTAAAAGGAGTATACATTTTTTTAAAAAGTCTGTTTATCTTTTATTTTAAAGAATAGTAAAATAGGGTTTATATCCTTCTCAACTGTAATGCCAGTTGAGAACTTTCAGCCAGACACAAGGAGCGTTTTAAAAGGTTTATGTACCATCTGAGTAAACAGAGAACCCGATATTCCAGCCAGACACAGTGTTGTGGTTAATAGATACAATTGCTGAGGAGCCTGGCGGTGGAGTGCAGGTTTTTCCCAGCAGCAGATGATAGGCAGGTTGGCAGAGGATAGAGTTAGTTCTGCAGGACAGGCATAGGTCAAACAGAGACGGGCAGACAGATCCGTAGGGCTTGGCAAGGTTCATGGTTGTGGAACAGTCGGTCATTGTCCAGAAAACAGAAGCTTAACATAGAATTCTGAAAGGGACTTGGTAAGGCAGGTTAATGCGTGCAACGTGGTATTGGTCAGAAATTGAAATCAGACAGGGGAAAATGTTGGACATCTACTGGCACAAGACTTTCAATAATCTGGCACTGTCTTGCTGTTTGATGAGAGCTTATAATGATCTTGAAACAAGTGAATGAGATGAGATTGATTGCAATCACTGACAGGCTGTCACGCAGCTGTGGTAAATGATCCTAACAACTGCATGGAGAGGAAGAATGACAGGATGCAGACAGCAGACAGGCGAGATCATGAGATTATAATCTAGCGGGTAAACTGGTGCGAGTAAGGAAGCGAGCGAGCAGGAACCTCTGAAATGGGGAAAACAACAGGTTAGTGGCCGATAGAGTCAGGATCTCCAGAAAAACTAAATTGGAATGCCACCAACCTTTTCAGGCCTGTTTATTAATTCTCCAAAGAGACCAGTGAGGACCATCAATGAAAAATGTGACGAGAATGCATGGATGTTCCTAAAAATTTCTTCAATTGAATAAAAACAAAACTGAAGTAATAATCTTTGGACAAATAGAGAAGAGATCATAGTTAGCACACAGCTTCAGCTAGGAACCACTGATCAAGGCCTGATATCTGGGTGTAGTGATGGACTCATACCTGAACCTCCAAAAGCATCTAAAGACAATTACAAGGTCGGCTTTCTATCACCTGTAGAACATTTCCAGGATTAATGGACTAATGTCTCAGCAGGATCTGGAAAATTAATCCATGCGTTTATATTTAGTAGAATTGATTACTGCTACGGTGTTTTCACAGGTCTGCCTAAAAAAAGTGGATCAGACAGCTGCAGCTGATCCAGAACGCTGCTGCCCGCGTCCTCACTAAGACCAAGAAAGTAGAGCACATCACCCCAGTTCTAAAGTCCTTACACTGGCTCCCTGTATCTCAGAGAATAGACTTTAAAATACTTCTGTTAGTCTATAAATCCCTGAATGGCTTAGCACCTAAATACATCACAGACTTGTTATCAGCATATCAACCCTCCACACCACTCAGGTCGTCTGGCTGCAGCCTACTCTGCATACCTACAACCTGAACCAAACACAGAGAAGCAGCATTTAGTTCCTATGCTCCACTTATCTGGAACAAACTTCCAGAAAATCTCTGTAAAAGTGCTGAAAGCCTGAGTTCCTTTAAATCAAGATTAAAAACACATTTGTTTAGGATTGCCTTCGACTATTAAACTGTTTTACTGAAACATCATTAGTTCAACTTTGTAGTCCAACTGTTTTTAATGTTTGGTTTTAGTTTATATTCTCCCATGTTCTATTTTGTTTCTGCATTTTATTCCCACTTTTATTCTGTATTATTTTCCTATATTTTAATCATGTAAAGCATTTTGCATTGTCTCTGTACTGAAATGTGCTTTATAAATAAATTGGCCTTGCCTTGCCTTGTCACAGCAGGCAGTGACTTGGCAGCGAAGAGTGCAATCTTTAATCATTACAGCGGTGTCTGACAGTTTGGCAAAGAACAATACAAAATTCAAGAACCAGGCAAGGGTGGAGGCAGAAGACATCTTAGGAATCCAAATGGTGGGCAAGGCTAGGAGAAAACAGGTAGTTGTTCAAAGATCAGAACCTGTGTAAAAAGCAGGCAAA
Organism: Fundulus heteroclitus; assembly: GCF_011125445.2. Taxonomy (NCBI): domain Eukaryota; kingdom Metazoa; phylum Chordata; class Actinopteri; order Cyprinodontiformes; family Fundulidae; genus Fundulus; species Fundulus heteroclitus. The sequence goes on along the minus strand of NC_046371.1, from coordinate 11,742,543 downwards.
GGCAAGGCGAGGCTGGGAAATCCAGGGCACAGAAACAAAGTTGTAACATGGAGATCAGGCAAGGAAAAGTAAGAAACCACGGTACATTACCTAGCAAGAATCTTTGATCATCTAGGGGAGAACTGTGGGTGGGTGAGCGTTTAAATAACGCAGAGGTGACATTTAAGGCATGAGGCTAATTTCAGCGAAGCAGGTGGGCGTAGCGGGAGGCAGAGAGCTAACAGGCACTAGCAACATATGCATTAGCGCCATATCAATCAAAACTTTCTAATTGTTGCTGACCAGCATTTTGTAGGTTCCCCCTGAAAGATTACTGATTAGTTTTAGGTGATGCTGTTGAAAGGCCTCCTTGCCATCACCCTAATTTCTTGCTCCCTTCATCAATGCTCTATCAGATTCAAGTTCAAGGCTCTTGCTTGGCCACTTTGGAGTAGACAAAGTATCCTTTCATTTCCAGTTCTTGTTGTTTCAAGAAGACTAATATTCTTATAACGTCAAATAGCTGTGCATAGTCTCCCGTTTTCCCCCCACTTTGCCTACAGGTATCATTTGTTTTCTAGGGGATTTAAGGCAAGGCTTTAAAGCTTTCTTTTTTTAATATTGACCGTGGTTAGGGTGGCTTAAGTTATCCTGAACTATCTCTGTACTTATGTTGCTTTTGGCTTAGGCTGCTGCAGGACTTAATGATCTTGCTTCTTTTTTTTTTTACTCTGCCTTTTTCCACTGCTACTCTTCATTTAAAGTCCTCTGCAAGCAGTTTTCATCACCCCACTATGTTCTTTTTTTTTTGACACGTTCCTTTTCCTAGATTTCTCCAGATAATTATTTGACAATAGATGATTTTAACTACTTTTAATATTAAGTTTTTATAGCTGACAACGAGCAGCGTGTGAGCAAGCTTCGTTTACTTCATATATTATTTTGATCTGAAGGTGTTTTGCAATAAGTGGGCCTCCTAAAACAAAGCTGATAAAAAGAATAGAGCAACACGGCAGAAGAGGTGGAAAAAAATAAACTTTTTAAAAGAAGCTTAGATTTCCACCTCTTACTCTAACCAGTTTTTCTCAGACTTTAAAATATAAACTGAAATATCATTAATTCCAACCTGTAGCCCAACTTTTATTTGCTTTTCTCTGCACTGTACTTTATGTTTTATTTTCTTATATTTTCATCATGGAAGACACTGAATAGTTTTGTTGCTGAAATGTCCTTAACAAACAAGCACACCTTGCCAGTTTACTTTTAGGTAGTTATTATATAATCTTGTACAACTGTAATTTTGTTTGTGTGCATTTGGGGGTACTCATCATATTGGTATTTTGTAAGGTGGTGCAAAGTGTGAAATATTTAAGAACCACTGCCCTAAACAACAGCATGTATTTCAGAGGCATGGTATGAAAGTTAGTGCCACCTAAAGGCCAGTATCAGATCTGTGGAAGACATCTGGAGACATTTCATCCTCAAACTCTGGAGCTCTCACACGTGAGGCCAATCATGGTTCTTTGCTACAGTAATACCTTGTTAAATCACTGCATACCTTCTACTTGTAGTTTCAAAATCTCCCTGGCCTTTTTTTAGCAGGTTTGTATTCATTTAGCAACCTCTAAAAGTGCAAGCAGACGTTTAGAGGTTGAAAGGTGTAATTATCTAGTCTACAAATGGCCGTAAACCCCAGTAACAAATAGCTGTTTCTCTTTATTTGTTTGTGCAAGACTGCAAAAAGACGTGTATGGCAAGAGTTAGTATTTCAGGCTGTTGAGTTGTAGCCTGTAGCCAAACTGGAATTCATTAAAAGAAGGAGGCATTTTACTGTCTTTGGGGGAAGAAAAGAGACTTTATATCTTAGAAAGAATTATTATTTTGTAAAAAAATATATATATATTTTGAATGAAAACAAAAAGATTTGTTTGCAGGTCTTGATAAGCTCCCATTTTGAGACTGGTCTTTTTTGGGGGATGTCTCTTCTGTCAGTCTGCGATGTGACAGCAGCTTAATTTGCATGCTGAGAGTAGATGACAGAGGGAACTAAGGACCTCATGTTCCTATAGTGTCTTACTAAAGTATTTAATTTCTTATAATGTTGTCATCTCCCGACTACTGTCTTAAATGCATTTTGGAAATAGATCCCAAATATCCTTTATTGTCTCTCAGTGGGCAATTTAAAGTGTATCGGCAGCAAACTGAAAGATCAATGGAAGCAAGAAGATTTCCACAGAGGTGGTTAAAAAAAAAGAAAATTAAAAGGCAAAAAACTCAAGACTGACTAGGAGCTGCTGAAATAGCTGCCAGCTTGTAAATGTTAAATGGACTGAAATTATATAGCACTTTTCCAGTCATACTGACCACCCAAAGTGCTGTACACTAGAGCCACATACATTCATACACAGCTCAGTAGGCATCTTGGGCACATTGACATATGACAAGGGGAAGCTGGAATCAAACCCACAACCTTCCGATTGCAAGAGAACCACTCAACCCATCAAGCCATAGTCACCCACTGTGTGGTGCCAGAAGTAGTTTTACTGGGATTATATGACAGACACAACAGAAAAGTGGAGGTAATTCGTAAATAAGGGGGAAAAATGTGGATACATGGTGGTGACAGCATCATGCTGTGGGAATCTTTGTTTGGATACATGCTTTTGAATGATTTCTCACAGAAAAATCTGAAAGTGTACTGTACAAATGTATTAAGCCGCCCTGATTCATCCATCCATTTTCTAACATGTCTATCCCTTGTGGGGTCGCGAGGGGTGCTGGTGCCTATCTCCAGCTGTCAATGGGAGACAACAGGGTACACCCTGGACAGGTCGCCAGTTTATCGCAGGGCAACACAGAGACAGACAGGACAAACAACCATTCTCGCACACGCTCACACCAAAGGAGAGTTTAGAGAGGCCAATTAACCTAACAGTCATGTTTTTTCGACTGTGGGAGGAAGGCAGAGTACCTGGAGAGAACCCACGCATGCACAGGGAGAGCATGCAAACTCCATGCAGGAAGACTTGAACCCAGGTTCTTCTTGGTGCATGGCAATAGCACTACCCACTACAGCACTGTGCAGCCCCAGCCTGATCCAATCATTTAGGAAAACCACCTATCAATGCAGATACAGTTCCAAGCCTTTTGAATTATGTCTCTACCTGCTTTGCAAATCCAAAAACTGAGACGTTCTGCCATTTGTCTTTGCAAAACAACTCAAGCTTGGCCAGATTGAGTAGAAAGCATCTGTGAACGTGAATTTTCCAGTCTTAAGTGGTCTGGACTTTGACTGACCACTCTGACACAGGGTCACGCTTTGGTCTAAACCATTCAATTTTTGTTTTGGCTGTTTATGTCAGGAATGTGTCTCCTGGAGAGGATGCAGGTGCAGACAGGCAGGCAGGCAGAAGCAGCACGGTGAGATTAAGAATTTTGATAATTAAGAAGAGTTTCAAATTTTGCAAAAATAAACAGAAGCAGTCTGGGACACATGTTTGGCTTGGCATGAAATTGTTAGCCATGAAAGGCTTGACGTGACAGCAGAATTCACCTGTGAGGAGTGTCTGAAACTGACCAGTAAAGAAATGGTAAAGTGCAGGTGAAAACAAGAAGACTGATTGGGAAACAGGGTAACTGAATGATAGTGGCTGATAGAGGGAACAAAAACATGAGTTGAACTTAACAGAGAAGCAATGACACAATTTAACTGGAAATACAAGCACAAGACTCCAAGCAAAAATTAACACAAGATGAAAGTGGGATAGCTAAAGGTAAAGAAATATATTAACGCAAAAATCATCTAATACGTGTGGCAAAACCAAATGGCAAAAACAACTACAGAAAACCTATAGAATATAATAAATGAGAAGAAAAACATGGATCCAAATGAAAACCAAAAACAAACACCGAATATTGTGACACTTTAGTGTTGTTCTGTCAAAATCTAGTATTATTGCAGTTTCTAACTGGGTTTCTTCCAGGGTTGATATGTATTTATCTACCCGTCCCTTCTAAAAAGAAGCACTCCCACATCACCATGTTGAAAACGTCCTTTTGTCTTCCTCTTCACATTCACACCCCATATTGTGTTGATATAAAATCCCCATTCAGCCAATAGGAATTTGTGATTGTAAGGTGACAAAATATGAAAAACTTCAACATGAACACCACTGCAAGGCACTGTATATTAATATAAAGGATCCTTCAAACTCCAGTAACATGGCCGGCCAGATTGATAATGTGTAGCACTCTAGATCTGCACTCTATCAATCTGGGACTGCTCCATTTGAGGAAAGGAGGGAATTTCAGCAAAACTCTCTGAGCTGATTGGGTGAAGTGACTCCTAGTGCCCGCCTACCAAAGGTTGGTTTTAGCCAAATGTCAACGTGCAAAATTCTGCGAGAAATCTTCTTGCAGGCAAGGTTACAACCCCAGACATATTCCTAAAATGTAAAAATTTACTTTTAAATGTTTATCAACAAACTTTTAAAAAAGCATTTACAGGAGAAAAACTAAATATCGAGCAAATTAACTTAATTGATTTAACTTGTAGATAAAGAGAATTATTATTATGAAAGGCTTTTACATTTAAAGAAAGGACGAAAAATTCATTCTCCCCAGAAACATAACTATTCAATTTAGCAGTAGCTTTTTTTAAATCCATTTGTCAGCCATGCTTTATATGGTGTTACGTTTCTGTGCTTATACATTTTACTCCTGCATGTTGGCCAGTCCCTCATCTTTCCTAAAGAGATTGCAATCACAACCCTCAGGCATGACACGGTGCTCTGGTCTCTTTCTCTGAAGAAAGGATTTACCTTTGACCTCCCGGTCCCCTGGGAAGACTCAGTGGATGAAGCATATAAACATAAACACCTGTGCTATGTTAAACCTGCAACAGAGGCTCAACGGTGTGGCTGGAGCACTGAAGTCCGCCTGGTGGAAGTGTCTACCATCAGGCTGCCAAAGGACTTGTGAGTTGGAGGCCAGAACCAAAGCCGAACCATCAGAGCTATAACAGAGGGAGCCGAAAGGAGCAGTCAGTGGCTGAGAATAAACAGAAAGTGCAAAAGTTTAATTTCTGCAGCACTGTAAGGACTGATCACCCTCACTGGGCCTTTCTAAGGAGAGAGTGTCTAGTGGTAAATGAGAAGAAACTCACAATGGCCTTGAGGTATACTACTGAAGATATTCGTATCAGCTGTTTGTATGTGCTTTGCAGCAAGGATGTTTGGATGCCTTGTCTTGTGTATGTGAAAATGTTCTGGAAAAATACCAAACTTGTCCAAAACCTTAAGGTAAAACTTCTGATTACTTTATAGTGAAAAATACGGCTCCAGTACAAGTTATACAACTTTTGAGAGCGCTCTGTACAGATCACTCTTCTTTTTTTTTTTTTTTTTACATTTTCTGTCTTCTTTATCTTTGGGTGATCTAATGTGAAAAATAAATCTGCACACATTGTTTATTGCCTGTTGTTTGTCGTATGTACTCTAAAGAATTTCACCACGTTAACTCTCGGCGACAACAAAGAATCTTTGAATCTTTTTTGCTGGTTAGAAATCATTTCCAGAAGTTTCATTTGTTGTTCTTCTATAATCGGTTTGGTCTGAAATATGGTTGTGGGTGGTATATTCCCCAAGGGGCTGCGTACAAAGCAAGTTACCAATCATTAAAGTACGGCAATGTACATTTCACCTAGAGGTTAACCTACCTGTAAGTTTGGTCCAAAATATTGTATGTGAATGGGAAGCTTAAAGAAAGGTTTTAAAGAAAACCAAGCAGTACAGGGACATTTATTTTGAGCTGCTCACTGTAGCTGGACTTACCTTTAAATAAACAATTTTTTTTTTAACTCAGAAGAAAATTATTACATTTTCTGTATTCAGAATGGACACATACAATCTACAGACAGACAGACAATCTATAGTATAGACCAACACAAAGCAGTGTGTAATTTTGAAGTGGAAGGATACATGATACATTATTATAATAATCTAATAATTAGGTGCACCTCTGCATTCAGCCGTCCTTTACTTTGACATCCAAACATTTCATCCTGTGCAATCAATGATTTCAAAAGTGAGCTAAGTTTCCAGCAGAAGCTGCCTGTCCTTAATTTAACTTAGCGCAGATGGTCTGAAAAGGCCTCATAAGTTTGTTAGAGAATATTAAAGAAACAACAGAATAATGAAGACAAAGGAACACAACAGTTGAGGATAACATCCCGATCTTTGATCATCTCACGGAGCACTGTTTTCATAAACAACCATCCAATAATAAAGCACATGGGGATACGTCACAAATCGACATGGTCGTCCACTGAAACTGACAGGAGAGGAGAACATTAGAAAGAGAAGCAACTGAGGGGCGAATTACTCACTCTGGAGGATCTGTAGAAATCTAAATCTGTTTACACGGCCACTGTTAGGTTTGCCCAAAACAAATCCGGTGTTGTTTTTCGAGGGAATTTCTTTTGGCTTACATGGAAAATGCTGTGTGTGGCTTTGGAGAAGCTTTGGTCATCTTGGATGAAAAAGGAAGAGCTTGAGTCTTTTTTCACTCTTTTGCCTGGTTTTGCATTCTGCCTTTTCCTTTTCACCTCTCTAAGTTGTGATTTTTCTGAACTCTTGTGCCCCACTTATAACCAAACTTGTTCAGAACCTGGTTTGAATTTGGATTTAGATCAAAATGTAGGGTATGGTGTAGGATTTCTCCTTGTACTATGTACAAAATCAGCTTGTGTCTTCGGTGATAGGACTTTGAAAAAATGTCTAGACTTTCAATCTACACCCGATCTGACCTGTCCCAATTTCTCACAACTAGTGCACCTTTTATCAACTACCTCTTGTTGTAAAATGATATTCTTCGCATTCTATTGCCAATCCCTTCTGCCCTTAAGGGGGACTAGTTCCCTTTCCCTCCCATCTTCACAGAGGACACCCCCAAAGAACACCCACGAGTAAATATCTTGAACAGCAAGTATTCTGTAATCCTTCATATGATATTATTACATTTGTCTGTCTCTCCCTTACAGTACCTGGTGCTGAGGGAAAACGGGCTCCATCAGGTTTCCCATCACATTTTAAATAATGGTAAATTTTAAACCTTAATCCGTGTTCAGTTTAATTTTGGGTCCAGGCATTTTAATTGTGATGACAGTGGTGACCTACCAGTTAGAGTGCTTTGAACCCCACAGACTGCCACTCTGTGTCCCCAATTAAGACCCTTAGCCCCAGAATGCTCCCTTGGTGCCAAAGAGGGGCAGCTCACTGCTCCTTGATAGATGGGGAAAAGGCTGAGGACACATTTCCAATAAATGTTCAAAGTTGCAATGACAAATAAAGGTGATTATAATAATATCAGAACCATCACACAAAACAATATTTCTGCCCATCATCCCAGATGCATCTTCCATCTAAACATGTTGTTGGAAGCATTATGCTGTGTGGATTCTTTTCTTTAGTATTGGCAGGGAAAGACTTTGCAGCAGGATAACAACCCTAAACTGCCAAAGCTGCATTTAAATGGTTCAGATCAAAGCATCCTCATGCGTTAGAATCATGCAGACAAAGCCCACACTTAAATCTGTCTGTGACTCGACCTAACCCAACAACTCATTTTCACAGACTATGTACCACCCAATCTAACAGAACTTGAGCTTTATAGCAAAGAACAGGTTAAATGGTACCCTTTTTAAAAATCTGATTTGAGAACATACTGTGTCCTTTTCTCTCCATTTCACAGTTATGTGCGACTTTGTTTAGTGTAAAATTACAGTGAAATACACTGAAGTTTATATTGAGTGTAAACGTGTACAAGGTAGAAACACTATTAAAAGGAACTGCAAATATTGGACTTGCCCTAACCTCTGTCTGAGAAACAGACTTCTTAATTTCAACCAAAAATGACATATTTACTGCTGACAAACTGCATGACAAATAGAAAGTAACTTAATAGGACTTTTGAGTCCCAGCAGTGGTATATTTTCTGCCAGAGAAGAAAAGAAGAAAAAGTAAATAGATGAATGGAATGCTGTTGGTGTGAAATATTGACCCGATTAACTTGCTCTGTGCTTTTAATGTGCTTGTAAGGTAATAGCGTGTTTTTTTTCATAGCTTGAAGGTTTGTGCACTCCCTGCATTTCACTGCTCACACTAAAACTTGTGTTTGGGTGTTTTGTCCTTTCCTCGGTGACAGGCTTGTCTGGTTCACCGCATACTGGGAGTATGAGTTACGCAAATGTCGATCTGGCATTCCTTGAACATATGGAAGGGTGATATTATTGTACCTGTTCCTAGTTTCCTCTTTTTTTTTTCACACTTGAGATGTTGCCAATCCAAATCATTAACGTGGCCTCTATGCTTCTAACTAGTGAGTTTCACAGCCATTCATGATTTGAAACGCGACCAAAACATGTCTGGTGTAGGTCAGGAAGATAAACAACTAACACATGAAGTCTAGAAAATGTTTTTCTACTTTAAAATAGTTTCCATTTGCAGACTTTTCCATTCTAAAATCTGTCTTAATTAACTTCTGTGTTAAATTCCCAGCATTAAAGAAGGGCTTCCAAAACATTGTAGTGCGATTCTGAACAGTGTTTACTCTGACACAAAGGAAATGTCACCAGGATGGCACCCACAATGCTTTGCTCTCCTGTGTTTTGCTTGTTTATGTGCCTTTACTCTGCTGTGCCACCATTTCACTATCACTTTCACAAGAGAGGAGCTCGTAAATATTACTCTTTTTTTATTTATTTTTTTTAATTCCAACTTTACGTAGACGTTGGTTGGTGAAGAAGCGGCAGGTGAGGCAAACGGGCACGTGTCCTCGTAAATCTTTGGCAACGGGGGTTCCCTTGCTTTTGATCCACCTGGTTAATTTCTGCTTCCTTGCTACTACCCACCACAAGTCAGCACCTCAGGGACGGGATATGTAGCATGGTAAGCTGGAGCTGATACTCGGATGTTGAAAAAAGCATTGAGACTCATCATTGTTCTTGGAGATTTTAACAGCGCAAACCTTAAAAAATGTACTTGCAAAATACAGATAGAATTTAAGATGCTCCACCAGGGATGACAACACACTGGATCACTGATAAACAGCCTTAAAGGATGCATACCATACGGCCAGCAAGGCTGCTTGGGGACGTTCCGATCACTGCCTGCTTCATCTCCTCTGACAACCGTTTCTGGACCTGCAGCCTTTTTGTTGTCGACCTCGGTCACTTGGTGCCGTTGCAGTACAAGAGCCTGATGCTGCACCTCAGGCTGAGGAAGAAGTTCAGGCCCTCTGCTGCCTTGAGAGTCAAAGCATGCCAATGACCTGTTTCAGGTATCTGGGGGAGCTGGGTCGTTGCTGAGCCGCTGGTCACTGTGCTTATTGTCCACGATGGCCCTGATGCCTCTCCGCGTTTTGCGTGGCCTGTGCTTCTGAAGTGGCCCTCTGTGAGCTGTGCTTTGCCTCCTGGATGCACTTTTTCAACACACTTCTTGCCCTGCTGCAGGCCAGTCTGTCTCCTGACCCGAATGCTGCATCCTGGGCCTTCAGTAGCAACCTCACTATGCTGGCTATCGATTCTGTGGGTCAGACACCTTCAGTGCAGAAGTGAATATAGGATAGCACAGATGATGTGTACAGGACTGTCTCAGAAAATTAGAATATTGTGATAAAGTTCTTTGTTTTCTGTAATGCAATTAAAAAACATTAAATGTCATACAGTCTGGATTCATAACAAATCAACTGAAATATTGCAAGCCTTTTATTGTTTTAATGTCGCTTACAGCTTAAGAAACCCAAATATCCTATCTCAAAATATTAGAATATCGTGAAAAAGTAAACTAGTAGGCTATTCAACTAATCACTTGAATCATGTAATTAACTCGAAACACTGCAGGGTTTCCTGAGCCTTGAAAAACACTCAGCTTGGTTCAGTAAACTAAATCACAAGTATGGTAGTGGTTAAGAGACGACATAAGATTCTCACAGTAACTGGTGTACTGACCATGGCATTACTGTCCTTGATTGGCCTGCCAATTCCCCTGACCTGAACCCCATAGAGAATTTGTGGGGTATTGTGAAGAAGAAGCTGAAAGACACCAGAGCCAACAATGCAAATGAGCTAAAGGCCGCTATTGAAGCATCCTGGGCATCCATAACACCTCAGCAATGCCACAGGCTGATTGCCTCCATGCCACGCCGCATTGATGCAGTAATCTGTGCAAAAGGATTCCCAACCAAGTACTGAATGCATTAATGGACATTTTCAAATGTTTGATTTTGTTTTGCTGTTATAATTTTTTTTTTACTTGGTCTGAGGAAATATTCTAATATTTTGAGATAGGATTTTTGAGTTTTCTTCAGCTGTACGCCATAATCAGCGATATTAAAACAATAAAAGGCTTGCGATATTTCAGTTGATTTGTAATGAATCCAGAATGTATGACATTTCATGTTTTTTAATTGCATTACAGAAAATAAAGAACTTTATCACAATATTCTAATTTTCTGAGACAGTCCTGTACATCCCCCAGTCTTTGTGTTCAAAGTAGTCCGGTAAAGCTCACCTGTAGTCCCTTACCTGTTGCTGAGATAGCAGATAACAACTGTAGACTAACACCACATGGTGAGAGTTAAGTATTTTGACATTTCTTTTATTATGTGCAAATAAAACTGTGCAGTATTTAATTGACTTGGCTATGACAATATGTTTTATCTAGTCAGAATGCAGAGATTTATTGCAATGAATTAAAGCAGGCAGCGGGTGAAACTAATAAGTACCGCAATGATATAAAATGGGTTTTCGTAATGGAGCTAAAATGACTGGAATTGTATCTGCAGTATAGGTTTAGGGTTGTACACTGAAAGGTTTACTGCTCAGCTGGGAGCTGCAATTCCTGGTTTGCTCAGTGGGGGTGTAAGCTGGAGGATACATTATGGATACAACTCTGCAGCTGCTGCATAAACTTCCACAGATGAGTTGCTTTCTTTGCGTTCAAAAAGACTGCCTGTACCTTTTGGATTAGTATTTTGTTGTCTTTTCTTTATGACACCGGCACCGTTGTTGCATTGACACGCCCACATTTCCTTATTGTGGGACAATGAAGGCATTTCTTATCTTAATATACATATAAACTACTTTGTCTTCCACCCCTTATACTCCTGAGCAGGGTGGGTGGCACTCCATTTATCAAGCTCAGGTCCTCTACCAGAGGACTGGGAGCTTGAGTGCTCTTCTCAGGATCTTAGCTGTTCCTAAGGTTGCGCTCTTCTGGACTGAGATGTCTGATGTTTCTCCAGGGATGTGTTGGAGCCACTTCTCCAGAATGGGGGTTACTGACCCGAATGCTCCGATGGCCACAGGCACTACTGTTGTCTTCACCTTCCAGGCTCTCTCTGGTTCTTCCCTGAGCCCTTGGCATTTATCCAGTTTCTCGTGCTCTTTTATACCTGCTCGTCTTTCTTAAAAACTCTTAGACTGTCAGTCTCCTGCCAGATGGCAGCAGATGAAGGGAAGATTGCAAAGAATGAGAATGAGTAGGATCCATGTAGATCTGTATTGCTTTTTTTCCTCAAAGCCTTTTTATGTAAATCGAGAAGAAGGATTTGCTGAAGACCAATTATTTTACTGGCCTGTTTGACTGTTTAACACATTCAATAAGTGCCCTACACACCAACCGTAAGTTAATACTGCTAACATTAAAACTCTTTAACTTCCCTTAAAGAACGATATGCTTTCTAGCCTTCCTATAAACACAATCAGCATTTAGCTGAAAGTTCAGTTTATTATATAAAGCTGTTCCAACATATTTAAAACCGATGACCTGCTCCGCTTTCTGTCCTTTCATGACAATAGACTTAAAAGACGATCTGGCACCTGCTGCTCCAAACGTTCCCCCAGACATAACTATCTGGTTTTGCTGACATTAAGATGCAGAAAGCTATCACTGAACCAGGAGGAAAGCTGGTCAATGTGCTGAAAGCAAGACGGACTGTCAGCAACTTCCAGGCCAGCTACCAATGCCATGTCATCAGCATATTTAATGAGCAAGAGATTATTACTGCTAAAATGCAGCTCATTAGTGTACAAAGAAAACAAGAGTGGAGACAAGACACAACCCTGTGGAACACCTGTGTTCAAGATTCTACATTCAGATAGGACACTATCAACTTGTACTCGTTGGGGTCTCTCTCTCTCTCTCTCTCTCTCTCTCTCTCTCTCTCTCAGAAACTCTTTAATCCACAGTACCAGGTGGCTGTCGACATTTAGGTCACACAGATGCTTTACAAGAATGTGAGGCTGGACTGTGTTAAAAGCAGATGAGAAATCCATAAACAATATGCGCACACATGTTTGAGGTATGTCTAAAAGGCTATGTACTTTGTCCAGGAGGGTAAGGGTGGCATATGCTACCCCTTGATTAGCCCTGTAGGCAGATTGCATGGAGTCCATGTGGTCAACTGTAATGGATCTAACCAGCCTCTCCATGCATTTGCTCAGTATAGATGTGAGGGTGATTGGTCTGAAGTCTTTTAGAGCTTTAGCGTGTGATGTTTTGGGCAAAGGGGCAATGACTGATGTCTTCCATGCCTGCAGAACAGAGCCAGTGTTGAGAAACCTCTAGAAAAATAGCTTAAATACAGGTCCCAGCTGTGTGGCACATTCCTTCAGAACCTTTCTCTCAATACCGTCTGGACAAGTGGCTTTATGAGGATAAATTCTCTCAAAAATCAAAATTATCTATGAGTCAATATTTGCACATCATAAAGCAATTAAAAAAAATGTCTGGGTATACAACATATTTCCATCTATTCTCCAGTAATAAACAACCATATTTTTCAATCATCTTCGCTGGACTCCGGATTTCAGGCCTAGCAAAACAGAGGCATATGTACCATAAAAGATTTATACATGGGAGATATCTTTGCTGGCTTTAAACAATTATCTATCAAACACAGACTATCTAAATGGTAAATGGCTTGTACTTGTATAGCACTTTAACTAGTCTTGACAACCTCTAAAGCGCTTTCACTACAGTCTTAGTCATTCACCTATTCACACACACATTCACACCCTGACGGTGGTGAGCTATGTTAGTAGCTACAGCTGCCCTGGGGCAGACTGACAGAGACAAGTGTCTTGCCCAAGGACACAATGACGGAGACAGTCAGAGCAGGGGATCAAACCAGCAACCCACCAATTGCAAGACGAACCCCCTAACCTCTGTGCCACCATTACCGTTTCTTTTGCTATTTACAAATAAGTGACATTGTGCGTGAGAAATTTGTACATTTTCAAGACATTCCTCCCATGTCCTGTTTAGACTCTTTACTGAAGGTCAATTTATTAAATAAAAAGAGGGTTGCAATAATACACAGATAATGGACAAAGTCAATTCTTCTGTTAATTAAATAAGTAAAGAATGGATTAATGATATGGATATCCCGATCTCTGTTGTAGAATTGGAGGAAGCTTTTCATAAAGTACATACATCATCCATTTGCCATGCACAAATAACATTTAAAGTTGTAGATCGTCTACATTAGTCAAGAATATTGCCAAATATAAATCCCACATGCGACAGATGCAACCAGGTTTACATGCCTCATGTCATGGTCTTGCTCGAAGCTCGTAGAGTTTTGGAAATCTTTTTTTTTTATCTCAAGCATTCAATTATAATACCCAACCTCCGCCTTTAATTGCCATCTATGGTATAACAGCTTGCATAAATAATAAAGAAGATCCTCCAGCACTACAGCATGTCATCTCCTTTTCCTCCCTGCTGGCTAGGCGGGTTATTCTGTTTAAATAGAAAAAAGACATAAAACCTCTAACTTGTAGTCATTGGATTAGAAATATGATGCAAAATATAAAATTGGAAAAAGTCATGAACATAATGAATGGCTCTCCCAAAAACATTTAGTAATATATGGAACCCATTTATATATATAGTGCTCCGCTTAACATGTAAAAAGCTTTAGTAGATATCATTCTGGGACTATTCCACATTCAGTGGACACAGAAACAGGAAGGTAGAAGAGAAAGAAAGGAAGAGAAAATTATGAAAGTTTGTTTTTGAGAGCTTTTCCCCTTAGTAGGTGAAATCCTTTAAAAACTGCTGGGTGAAGGAATAGGCAACATGAAGAAGAAAACTTTGTCATTGCACTTGTATACATTCTAACAAAATGTGTCTTCTGGATTTAACCCATCCTTTAGGGAGAAACGGGCAGCTTACAGAGCCTAGGTGGCAATCTGGCATTAAGTCTTGCGCAGGGACCCATAGTGACAGTCCGTGGGGTCCAAACCAGGTGCTTGCAGCCTTCTGAGAATGCAAGCACGCTGCTTTAGCCACTAGGTCACCACTCCACTGAGCTATAGCGCATACACAATTCCTGTTTCCTCTGATGGGGTTGCTGAACTCTGGTGGTTGTTAAATGGTGAGGGTAGAGAGGCATTTTAGTTGGGATTTCAGAATCCTAAACTGTGTGAAACCTCTGACAGAGGTTTATGGTAAGTTGCAGGTAGGTTCTAGGGCACACATTAGGTAAATCTCGAAAATTCCCAAGGAACACAGCAACTAGAAGAGCTTGAATACTGTAAGCAAACTGCCAGTGCTCAGAGGTCATGCTAATCCTTTAAAGCTGTGGCTTGATCTCTGGCCTCAAGGAGCATGGAGAAGAGGGGGGAGAGAGGAGCAGAAGAAACCACAGGGAAAAATGCAATCCCCCCAGGATTATGACCGCACCACCATGTTTTTAACATCCGTAATTTTTTTTCTGTTTAACGCAGGAGAAAATCTAAGAGCACTCTGCCTGTTAAGGATTCATTTCAAACTTAAACTGGTGCAGCAAGAATAAATTAACAAGTTTAGAAGCTAAAGCTATGATTTTCAAATTGGTGTGTGTTTGTGTGTGTGTGTGTGTGTGTGTGTGTGTGAGGGGGGAGCCAAATCTCTAGAGAGGTCCTTATGCAAAGAAATAATTCAAGAGGCTGTTTTCAGTTATTTTGTTTTTACTGATTAATTAAAAGTTTATTTGATTAAAAATTGAAGTGATCAGGAGTGGATTACCACTTCTGGATACCAGATTACCTCACTGGTCGACCACAATATGTGAGGACACGGGTCTGTCTCTGACAGGCTGGTCTGCAGCATGTTAGTACCACAGGGAACTGTTTCTGTTTCTGTTCACCTTCTCCATCCGCTCCTCAGGTTGACACCTTCAGAAGTTCTCTGATGTCTCTGCCATAGTCGGTCTCATCGCAGATGAGGACGACTCAGAGTACAGACAGTGGATCGAGAGCTTTGTAGACTGGTGCCAGCAGAACCACCTCGTGTTACAAATGCAGCGAAAAACAAACCAGCTGGTGGTGGACTTTCGCAGGTGCAGACCCACCTCACTGACACAGGTGAACATCCAGGGATGTTGAGATAGTGGGCTCTTTCCTGGATGTTCACCTGAACATTGAACTGGACTGGAGTCACAACACTGCTCTTTACAGGAAGGGTCAGAGCAGACTCCACCTGCTGAGGAGACTGAGGTCTTTTGGAGTGCAAGGGAGGTTCTTGAAGACCTTCTTTGACTCTGTGGTGGCATCAGCCATCTTCTATGGTGTGGTTTGTTGGAGCAGCAGCTTATCTGTAGCTGAGAGGACGCTGCCGGGCAGCTCTGTCCTGAGATGCCCCCTGTACCCCGCGCAGGTGGTGGGAGACAAAAGGACAGGAAGAAATAAATCATCACTGATGGACAATGTCTCCCACCCCATGCATGACGATGGAGATCTATTTCAGTGACAGACTGGTGCATCCTAGATGCTTAACGGAGCACTTCCGCAGGTCGTTCCTCCCAGCTGCTGTCGGATTTTACAATCTCAGCTGCTCACAACAGACTAAATAAGTGTTTACAACATTCATATGGTTGCATGGGTTCTGATATGATTGTAAAGTGTTTACAGTATCTGAGATGTTTAGGTACACTATTTATGTAAAATTTTTCATACTGGACTTTCTGATAAAGATAACTCTCTATTGCTATAGAGCTAACTTGAGAGTAGATTAGTTTCTTTTCTTTTCTACTAAAAACTGTGTATAACTCTGTCACACCCAAATTTCCCCATTGTGGAACAATGAAGGAATTTCTTATCTTATCTTATCTTATCTTATAGGAGCAATAAGCGATATTTCACCACCAGGTGGTGCTTGAGCACTGTCTGTCGACCAAAACAAGATGTGTGACAAGCCACGCCTCTATACAGCTGCCACCCGGTCCCTCCCTTCAATTGTCGCCTTCTATGGTCATTTTTGCAAAGGATAAAAACACAGCAAAACAGCAGCCCCCTAACATTTCCAGTGAAGAAGTAAGTAACTCATAACTTAAAAATGCTGTTAGCAAGACAACATTTTGATCTGCTGTGGGTGCTATCCGCCATGTTGCTCTGACGGTGGCATTTTAGGTCAGGGAGGGGCTAAGCCCTGAGTAGCAGCTGTTCACATGGACACACATGGACGCACGCTTGGCCGGCCCGGTTATGTAAACAAGAGGCTGAAGAACAACATCGAGAGACGTAGTGTGACGTCATACCATAGTCCATCTGAAATATTACCTGTAGTTCTTCACATACCAATTTTTTTGTTCTATCTAAAATAATGACATTTTGTGTATTGCTCCTTTAAAGAAATTCTGTTCTGAGGAGAATTACGCAAGTGAGAACTTGCATAATTCTTAATATGGAGGGCCTGAGCTGCATTCAATCATTAATCTGGCTCCTGATTAATCCATATAAGCAAAATAAACCTGTCTGCCTTTGTGAGTTTTAGACAGCCATCTTTGTTTCTGCTGTTGAGTCCAGTTGCACAAAACCACAGGACTTACCCAAAGAACTTTCACCCAAATCCGTTGGTCCTTACAAAATAGAAGCCAAATAATTGCCCGTCTTAAACTCCCTGTAATGAACAGAGGTAGCGGACCCAGAATTCAGCCAGACCAGCAGAGGTTTGTTCAAAGGAAAGGCTCTTTAATAACAAAATCAAAAACAAACAGGGAAAAATCCAAAAGAGACCGTCGAACCAAAAGACAGTATAAAACAGGGCAAACAAGGCAGGAACAGGCAGGACTGAATGGCACAGGTTTCTGGAGAAACAGGGGGTCAAAAATCCAAAAGCAAACCAACATACAGAAATTTGCAGGAGGAGACTCACCTACGCTCAACAAGACAACCTGGCACTGATGTCTGGTCTCAGCAGTTTATATGGAGGTGGAATCAGGTGAAGCCGGTGAGAGGTGATTGCAGCAGGGGTGGAGTTAGGCAGGTGTGCAGAGTAAGTAATTAGACCAGACATCAGTGCTGAGGCTCAAAACAAGAACAGATCAAAAATTCAAACCTAAACTAAGAAGCTTCTGAAGACATAACTAAAACAGTAAACAAGAATCTAAACAAGAATCCAGACTAGACAGAACTCAAAACAGCCAGATAATAAAAGACAGGAGAGAGAAGGAAAACTAAAACTAACATAAACCAGAACAGAACTCAGAATATTACACTCCCTAAGAACCTTAGTTTGTATCCAACCCCCTATGTCTCCCAAATTAAACCTTTTCTCGCCAGACTTCCAAACTCCCTGGATTATATACGTGTTTTGTTCTGCCACATCATTCCAGCTCTGATCCACCAATCTGAGTCCCATCAGATAAATAATCCACCTCCACAGTGTCCATCGATGCCACACTGACCTACGACACTTTCACAATATCCAGCGTTGTTGTTAAATTTTAAAAAAGGCAATCAAGATTCTGTATGTTTTTTGTTCTTTTTCACTTTGTAAATTACACAGTTTAAAATGTCTGAGGGTGCACACTTTGAGTAATATCTGCATATGGATCAAAAAGCTACCTCCAGCCATGACCGTACTTTATATTAAGTGTAAATAATGACTAATACGATTAAGATATTGACTAGTTTAGTCTAGTCATTCACTAAGCTGACTAATTCAAACTTTTTTGTTACTTGTGCAACAAAACCTAGCAGAACGTCCTGTTTAACTGCCTGAATAAAAGTGCTACTAGTCAGTAAAAACTATTACCAGTGAAAAGAATGTCAAATTTGTGCAACTAAAAATCTATTTAGTGCATAGTAGGTTTGACCTTATAGAGAATAATAATGCCTTGACATACTTCCAAAAAGTCTTGTCCTTGTACTAAACAATCTCTGATCCTTTACATGATTATGTAAAGGATCCAATGTGGCTCTGACTGTCAGTGTAAGTACAGCAGAAGTTAAGTTGAAAAGCTAAGAATAAGGAGAATAAGAACCCATTTGTGTACATAACTAAAGCAAAAAAAATGTGCATGTGATGATAAACCAAAGAAGCATCACAGATTTGGCATTAGAAGCCAAATTAAAAAAGAACTTTCAATACAGACAGACTCAAAACATTAGTAAAAAAAAAAAAATCATACACAAAGAAGCCTTGACTAGCTAGCGTAGGAAAGAAGATCTGACAAGAACAGATGACTTAAACACACTCTCCAGTATTGTGGTATATCAGCTCAGCTGTGTCAGACAAGAAATTATATTTATTTTTGTATGGAAGAAATTGATCTGCTCATGGTCTGACTTCTCAGATCGTGAGCAATTTGACAGGATAATGTGGACAGTGGTAGATCTTGGATGAATGGCACCTGGGACAACTTTTTTTTGCCCCGCACAAACTGCAGCAGATCATCTAAACTACGGGACTGGAGAAAGTGCAGTACTCAAAGCAGATAAAGTACTTGAGCCAGTCTTAGCTGGACATGCCAACTCCCCTTTAAACCCCACAACGATATAGTATTTTTAAATATGTTAATTTTGATGACCAACATGATTTTCGACATCAATTTTGTTTCGTCCTCTTTTTATTTACTGTTGGGACATGTAAAATATAGGCAGGCTCAAAACACCAGTAGAGGTGACGATAAACCAAAGAAGCATCACAGATTTGGCAATAGAAGCCAAATTAAAAAGGAACTTTCAAATACAGGCAGGCTCAAGACACCGGTAAAACAAATCATACACAAAGAAGCCTTGACCAGCTAATGTAGGAAAGAACATTTGACAAGAGCAGATGGCTGAAACACACTCTCTAGTATAGTACTATATCAGCGCAGCTGTGACAGACAAGAAATTAGATTTCTAAGGCTGAGTTTACCTTGAACTCCTCAGAATAAAGAAGTGTCTTGAAGAAGACACAAAAGGTTTCAACAAGGAGGAACCCGTCCAGAGGACCTACTGATTTTTTTCCCACCTGGATTACTGAGATACATCAGGACATGTTCAGACATACAATTAGTTACCATGGATGATTATCTCTGCGTGCCTCTGATCAGTCACCCAGTCAGTCAAGTCAGTTTTCCGTTATTATTGAGTAACATGTTTTTGTTTTTTCTTCCTGTGAATTTACTAGTTTTGAGGGATTTTAACAGTCAGCTTCACAGCTTTTGTCATCTGTTATCAGTCTTTAAGAGGTTGTTCAGGCTCCCTTGATTGACTCGTGGTATTCATTCTGGTGTGGGGTCATTCTCAGTTGGAGTCGAGCTTTCAGCGATCTCATCCGTGGGCCGTCCCTCCATCTCGTTTTTCTGGTCTTAATGTGCAGGGGAACTTGATATTTGTGCCTTCTGTCTGGTTTCACAATGTGTTCTTGCTCAGGAGATGTCTCCTCCGGTGCAAGTTCTTCACTCTGCTAAGCCGAGGCTGCCTCTGGCTGGGTGGCTTCTTCAGGTTTACAACCGTCTTCTTTGTCAGCATTATCATCCTTGTCCGAGTTCTGCCAGCATATGCCAGTCAAAAATGGCACGTACCATCTCAAAGTGGCATATGCCGGTTTTTAACTGAATGTCGTATACTGGTTTTATTGACAATATATTTTTTGAAGTTATGAAAAACTAATGTACATGTGTGTGGTTGTAACACAGTCCGTGTTTCTGTGTCGGAGAATACAACATTCATGCCACCAAATCTTTGTTTTAGTTGTCTTTTCTTTGACACTGTGACTCAGTGTTCTGACAGCGGGAGCCTATTATAGATATTACAGTAAGCAGTTGATTGCGGGTGATCGGCTAAGCATTAGCCTAGCCGCAGAGTGTAAATGCAGAGCTCTGCAGATTATTACCGCCACCTACTGTACATGTGCATGTGGCCTAATATCAATTTCCATACATTTAGATTTGAAATAAAGAAATTACTGTACATTAAAAAAGCCATTGTTGTTATATACATAATATATACATATATATGTGTATATACAGTATATACAGTATATATATATATATATATATATATATATATATATATATATATATATATATAATCTGGTGGCATATGCCACTGTAATTGTAGCAGGCTGCTTATATCTCGTAGAATTTCCAGGTTGTTTCCGTGTTGTTCTTCAGGTGTTACTCATTTTAAAAGTTAACATATTAATTATCAGTTATTATTAATAACTAATAATTGGCTTCTTCTTAGACGAAGCACAATATTTCTAATGGATTGTAATAAAATGACAAAAAAGGGTTTTATGGCCTTCTGTCAAAAAAAATTCAATCAAAGGATAATTTTCTCATGATGAGGCACGAAAGATCTTTTTTTTTCCTCACTTCAAAGGGACAGTGACATTGCAGTGACAGTGAGGTGCAGGGATGATTTAAAAGTCAAAAGACATGCGTGGTAAGTTTAGCTTTAACCTTCTAATTGTAGTACATTAGAAAACCTGTCATATCCTATTCATTTCTTTGTCGTCTTAAATACACGGTAAATAAGAAGTTGTAATCGGTATTTAATAATTGCCATACACAGACACGGTGTCATACACTAGCAGCTTTTCTTTGCCTACGTGAAGAAGGACTCCTTCTTTTTGAGATTATTAACTTAAGACATATTGCAGAAACTGTTCCGGAGGGATGATAAATAAAAGCACAATTCTTAATGTTCACACACAGATCAACAATGACTTCCCATAGAAACGAAAGATTCAGGGAAGGCGCATCACGAATGACAAAATTGTAAGGAACTATTGCTTCAGTGTGTAGATTAATGAATCGGTCTCTGGCTGTTCAAAATTATCCGTTTTTATGGTGTGGTGAGCTCCTGCAGCACATAAAAAAAAGGATGTGGGAGGCTGTAACTGGAGGTGTCAAAGCCAACGATCTGCTGTGGAGCAGCGCTCACGCCAACTGCTATAAGTGCACTGTTGGTTTTGTTAATAACTTTCTGTGACTCAGTTTTGGCTTATAATTTACTCTGTTATTTTGTTCTGGTTTTAAGCAGCTGCAAGGCAGTTACAGCTCACCACCTTAAGAACGGTCCCTGAAGACAATAAAGATTTTATGATCAAAGCTGATGGCATTTTGTTCCTTTTAATTTCTTTTGCGAAAAATTCTGTCATTTTGTTTTTCATTGTGTCACCAAAGCACATTGCCGGAAAATAAATACTTTAAGAATCACGGTAGTCGGGGATTACAAAGTAATAAGCTATTGGCAATTTCTACATGACATATTTTGATAAAAATTTAATTCCAGGCTGTTCATTTGTATTATAATCTATCTGTAGACGGACAGCTAAAAGAAACAGATTATGATGACATAACTTTTAAAATGTCGCAAGAACAATATGAATACTTGGAAAAGAAAGGTAAATTGTCACCAGACAGATGTGGCCATTTCAGTCGGTGTGTCCCTGGGTAAGACCCTTCATTTATATTAGTCCACACTTGTGACTCTGGAACTGCAGGTTACAGATCCCTGATCCAGCAGATGAAAACTGTGATATTATCTCAATTCGACTTACGCAAAAAGTGCAGCAGCATCTTCATTTTGAAATTCTTGTTGAACTACAACAGTAGAGGTAAAAAAAGAAAATTGGTCAAAAGGATCAATCAGTTATGGTTTCTGTGTCAGTCGTTTTGTATTGTGTTTTCAGTACAGGGGCCAGGACCTGTTCTACAGGGGCCCCTATTGGCCCCTGTCTAGAACCACCCGTGCATATGCCATTTTTATTGCCAGATTCCACTTTTCGCTTTGGCTGTCGCTCGCACGTCGCTGATGGAAAATCTCCATCGCGCCAAAACGGAAGGCAACCCGTACATTCAGCCGAAAACCGCGACGCAGTCTGCGCACCGATCAGCCGGACACGGGCGCGCAGAGCAGGAGTTAAAAGAAGAAACTGAAATAAACCTGATCAAAAATCAGAGTCGCGTCTTTCCATGCCCGTTTAAGCCAAAGGTTAAAACCAAGTCCAGGGTGTAACTCTTTTTAGGAATGGAACCATTCACTAAATGAGACACGTTAAAGGCAGTAAAGCGCACGCGCACACAGAGTAGTATAACGCCGGATTATTCTCCTCCTCCGTTCCTGATGCTCATTCATTTTCTTCCACTTTACAAAGAAACGCCCTCCACTCTTTCGCCAATGGTGCATCTCCAACTTAAACAGTTGCGACCCCCCACCTCTCTCTCTCTCTCTCTCTCTCTCTCTCTCTCTCTCTATCTCTCCTTCCTTGGCATTTATATACTCCCACTTAGTAGTTTGCTCAGACTTCAGGCCCATGTGTGCGCGGAGCAACTTCGTCCTTCCAACAAAGTAACGGTTTGGAGAGCAAAGATGGCAACAAGCGGAATGAAAGGTAGCGCCATTGTTTGCGTGCCAAACGGATACGCTCAGAAGGTCAAAGAAGTGAATGGACGGGGCCACTGGGGGACCAAGACGGAGTTCATCCTCACCGTAATGGGAGCCATTATCGGGCCTGGAAATATCTGGAGGTTCCCATACCTGTGTTACAAGAACGGTGGAGGTGAGGGAGGTTTACGCACATGTGGCGCTCGTTTCTTCTTGCCGCAATACTTTTATTAGAGTAAAGATAAGTGTTTTGTTTTTTTGTTTGTTTGCTTGTTTGCAGGTGTGTTTTTTATCCCATACATCTTGTTCATATTTACCTGCGGTATACCGCTGTTCTTCCTTGAAACTGCGTTAGGGCAGTACACCAGCCAGGGCGGAATCACATGCTGGCGACAGATTTGTCCGCTTTTTCAAGGTAAAACCTCCTGAATCGTATGTGTCTTTTATAGATAGCCTCACTATAAAAAATTATGAAACTTTCGACTGTTTACCGCGTAGCAGACACCCACGGTCTTGCCTCGGACGCAGCGTTGCTTAATAATTGAGGTTATTAAGCAATTGAGGTTATTAAAGCTTTCTGTTGATTTTTTAAAAATTTGCAGAGCAGTTGCGGTAGAATTGTTTATATTTTATAATATGTCGACAGTAAACATACAAATTGGGCCATTGCACGACTTAACCAAGATTTACAAGTTATTGTCAGCAAATGGAATAGAATAGAAAAGCTTTGTCTTAGATAGTGACGTATTTTTATTTTATTTTTATTACTTTTATGTTTTTAGGCAGGACTCCAACAAAATAATTCAGATAAAGTAGACTACAATAAATATATCAAAATGCACTAAAAGCACATTAGAACAATAATGTGGGGCTACTTTTTATGTAGTCTTCAAGGGGGGATGGAATATATGACTTTTTGTAAATGGCTTTCCAGGCCAGAGGGACTTTAAACACATCGCCTGACAGGAACAGCTGGAATGAGGTGATGGAGGGGGTGAAAAGGATCTTCTGGGGTCACGGTGTTCGTCCTGATCAAGGAGAGATTCTGCAGTTTGGAGAGGCAGGTTTGAGGTGGACAGACTGTTTTGCTGGCCTGGTTTGTGATCCCAGACACTTTGGTTTTGGGTTTCACAGAGAGAAAGTTGTACCAGGATAAAACGTGGCAAGTGATGACAGATTTAATGAGTGAGTTATGAAGCAGAGTGATAATAAAAGATGGCAGTTTTCTCAGAAGGTGTAGGCATTATTCTGTGTGTATGTGTTTGTTTGTTTTTTAATGCCGTCTCTGTGTTCTTGATAAGACAGCTGGATGTCAAGTCCTGGCCCTAGATTATTTAAATACTCCGCCTGCTGGCCCTGGATGCTGCCCAGCAGAAAGAGAGATGACCTGGTATCTTTAGCCCGGCTCCTTTGGTCTTTGTGACATGCAGTCAAAAGAAATTGTTACAATTGTTAACCGTCTGTTGGTGCCGGAGCAGAGGATCAGAGCCGGTCATGTGAGCTAATACAGCCAAGGCATCTGCATATTAAAAAAAAAAAAAAAAAAACTCCCTTTACTGTTACAGGAAATGCTGCTGGTACACAGAGAAAACAGAACAGGAGACTTTGAGTGAACCGTGTGTTTAAAACCAGCTTAGTCTAATTAAAACTGTTTGAAGGGACCTGTTGTGGGGTGGGTGGACTTGTATGCCTAAAAGGTGCTGCAGTAAAATTACAATGTTTACTGTGTTAAAAGATAAAAGAAAAGTCCATTAGTAAACGTCTTTTTGTGTGGCCGCGAGTCCAGGTGTTTGGTGAGGGTGTGTAAAGGCATGAGGCCGATGCCTCGCCTCATAGGAGCGGGTCTGGTTTAGCCGACACCTTCCTTTCTAACTGGACACACAGTTCTCTTTGTGCATTGACGTACGACTGAAGTCAGCACCGCCGTTCTGTAATTGTTCAGGTTTCTCAGAGGGGTCTTTCTGTGGTTTGGGATGATCACAGATTGCTTCGGTTCTTATAGTTGATTTTGGCCGACATGGCCTTCCTCCTGAACTGTTCTCCATCTCCCTCACTCTGGATTTGTCCCCTTGAAGGAAAGCATGTTTTTTTTTCTGAATGAGCCACAGTTTCATGCCCTGTGGAATAATTTTTTTCATTGTTGGGATACACGGTTACAATTATATTGGAAGAAAAATAAAAAGAAGGATTTTTAAATTATTTTATTTTCCAATGTTGTTTCACATTAAAACGTACTTAGGTATAGTTCATCCCTTTGCTTTATTTTCTACGTGCTTTGTTTATATGATAAGGCTGAGAAAACCCTTTCACTCTTTTCTCCCTTTAGGCATTGGCTATGCCAGTCACCTGATCATCGCATTCAGCGCAACATCTTATATCATGATCCTCACTTGGGCTTTCTTTTACCTGTTCTCGTCCTTCAGTTCAGATTTGCCGTGGGCTTCATGTGGGAATTACTGGAACTCAGGTAGTCACTTAACACTCAATACGTGCATTATGAGGACAGGTATCTGTTATGCTGCTGACGTACAGATAAAGGTATAAAATGCTGTAAAAGTTATGTTGTAGTTAGAATGGTATAATGTTTTTATGTGTAAAATCAACAAACTGACGTGTTTGTTTTTGTGTTCTCACACTAGACTCGTGCTTTGACAACCGTCTGAATCTGAGCATGAAATCCAAATTGAACAGTACTCTCCCAGTCGTGGAGTTCTGGCAGTAAGCATGAGTTCACACAAGTTTAACAGTTTCTTTTATAATCCATTTCTTTATCTTCTCTCTTTCATCTCTTTCTTCAGCCTGGTCCATCTCCCAGTATCCTCTTTGCTGCCACTTTTATTTAGTCTACGTAATCAATGCTTTTGCGTAAGCATTCTATGCCCTTGAACTTTTTCACAATTTGTCACATTGCAACTATGAGTTTCAAAGCATTTTACAGGAACTTGTTGTGACAGAACACCACAAGCTAGGCCTAAGTGTAAACTGGGCAGAAAAATTGTACATGGTTTTCAATCTTAAAGATGTGGCATGCATTTGTTATTAGCCCCTTGAGTCAGTACTTTTTAGAACCTACTTGGAATGGACCAATGTAATGAATATGCTTTTTCTCTTAACTATACTATTATAGCAAAGAATGTATGTGAACCCGTCTTTCTCAGTCTCTAACAGGTTTTCTGTCACCGATGAAAAGGATTCCCACAAGGTTTGATTACAGATCATGGTGTATATTTCTACCGCACACAAAGTGTGTAGGCCAAAAGGTATAATTCTGATAGCATCAGACCAAAGAACCTTCTTCCACATGTTTGATGTGTTCTCTAGAAGGTTTGGGGTAAACTGTAAACTGGACTTTCTGCAGGTTTCTTTCAACAATGGCTTCTTGCCATTTCCATAGTAATCAGATTTGTCCCCCAGAGATACGAAGGGCCTTTTGGCTGACTCTCTGATGAATTCTCTCCTTGCCTGACCTGACTTGTTTGAGTGGACAGCCATGTCTTAGTAGATTTTCAATGGTGTCGTGCAATTTCTGTTTTAGCACAATGATATGAACAGTGCTCCACGAGATGGCCAAAGCTTAGGGTATTGTTTCATTACCAGACCGTGCTTTAAACTTCTCCACAATTTTCTCCCTGATCCGTCTGCTGTGTTCCTTGGTCTTCGTGATGCTGTTTGTTCACTATTGCTCTACACCAAACCTCTGAGGCCTTCAGAGAACAGCTCTCCTTACTCATTAAGTGACTTCTGAAGGAAATTGGTTGCTCTGTTTCTTATTTAGGGGTATCAGATTGAATGGAACTGAAAACAAATGCACACCAATCTTTTATTTTTTTTTTATCCATTAGGATAGACAAGTATTTATCACAATCCATCTGACATATATGTGCTTCTTTGTGTTGATTTATCACCCAAAGCGCCCCCCCCCATCAAAAAAAAGAAAGAAAAATAAAGTACAATGAAGTTTGTAGTTGTAACTTGACAAACCGTTCATGGGATTTATATACTTTTTGCCTGTCGTTTTACCAGCACTCCATCTCTGCGTTAATCTGTCCTTTGACCCACCATCAGCTCAGTTTGATTCAGCTTACAAACTAAACAAAAAGTTAAGTGCAGTTAAGCTTCTTATGCCAGTTGCTAAACAAAGGTTGTAAAAAGGCTTACATGTTGTGACAGTTGACAGCTGATTTTATTGAGTAAACATGTGGTGACATTGGAAAATAAAACTCCTTATCAACAGGACGTAACCTCCCGCAGAACCAGACTCAGTCTGAGTGGCTGTCTGCTGTGTTGTCATTCAATTCAATGCTATTCAGTTCAGTTTTCTTAGAGCTGCATTGTGTGCGTTTTGACCCAAGTATTAGCTTAATTTGAGATATGTACAATTACTTTTCAGGTCAATATACAGAACTTGGAGAATATGGATGCTCAGTGCAGGCTGCCCTTCAAGAAAACTTGTAACTTGAGAGGTGTGGATCCAGCTCTGAACGTGTCATGTGACCTAGAGCGCCGCTTTACGGTAGTCTGAGCTTCCCTTAAACGCCAGAGCTTACCTTACATGCTTGTACTTTTGTCGTCCTCAAGTTTGTCATGGCCATGGTTATTATTACAAAATATAGTAAATATAGTTCAGCAACTTGCATGTCAGCTCTTCTGCTCTGTTTAAGTTCCTGCAGCCTTTCATAATAAGATGATTGGGCCTGTTGTCTGCCCCGTCTTTCTGTTCCACTGGTCATGGAGCTCCCCCACCCTCTCCCTCTCCCCCTGGCTCTGCCTCATCCTCTCCCTCTCCCTCTCCATTTCAATGGAATACTCTGAATATAATCTAGAGGGGTGAACGTGGCCTTGTCTTTAAAGTAACTCCACGACTTTTCAATCTGCTGGTCCAAAGTGGACTGCTATCAGATTCCAAAAACAAAAAAAAAACACAGAGACGTGGTTTAATTTTACGACAGTGCAGTGTTGCCATTCGCCTTTGGTGGCGCTAAACCTGAAAGTTACAGATCTAATGCCTCCAAGTGGTTAAACGTTACACAGTGCTGAACAAATATTATGTCAAAGTACTTTACAAGAAAAGTAGTCCAGTTAATATGCAATTGTAAAGAACTATGCAATCCATTTCAATCATGTAGACAGATTTAAATTCATTGCCATGTTAGGGTGCATTCCCACCAGCCTTGTTTAGTCTGCTTTAATCAGACTCTGGTTCGTTTGCTCTGAAAGTTCGGTTCGTTTGGGGCGGTGTGAATGCGCAATCGAACTCTGATGCAGACCAAGAAAGCAGACTGAGGCCTGCCTCAAAACCTAGGTCCCAGCTCTGTTGAAGTGAACAAGGTTTGAAGCAGACTAGAGGCCACTCTGTAAGCAGGAAGCAAACTACAGCGCAAGGCAATCTGACTAAATACAATTGTAATTGAGCAATAATAATAATAATAATAATCAAGCAACTCATATATTGTAAATACCTTGTTCTACTTTATATCTGTGTAAGCGTGATATCAGTTCAATGAAGTCGTGTGTGCCCCTGCTCGCACGCCACCGCTTCATACGGAGCCGTCTCACCCACCTTGTGTAAAGTATAACAATCTCCACGGTGCTCTGCCTCGTCCTCCGCTCATGCTGACCCCACTGTGGAATTGTGCTTGTCTGGCACACTTGTTTGCCAAAGACAGCATGGCTAAAATCTGTTGCCATTCCATTTTGTTTAATTTTTTTTTTGCGGAAAAGGAAGCTGTGCTGTGTTGTTGACCAACCTCTTTCCTTCTGTGTTTCTTGGTGCAGCGCCACCACAGGCGAGGAGTTGAACAGGTTGGTCAAAAGGTTTGGTCCGTTTGACAAAGTGTAGTGTGAAAGCCGACCACGGCAGCTGAAAATTCGGAATTTGGTCCCCAATCGCAGCGAGTCTACCAAATCAGGTGTGAAAACAACCTTAATTACAGTTTATAATGCCTCCTGGGGAAAGGTGGCCTATCTGTTTGGGCTCAGCCGATTGCATCGCATTGCATTTGCAGCAGTCCCACCGCCTGTTTAAGCATGTGGCGACAGTGGAAAGGAAGGCTGCTGGACAGCTTTTTGGTGCGTCTGATTCTGACAGTGGCCACAGCTGACTAGGGATCAAAAGGACAGATAGCGGTTACGGAACAAGAAATCAGTTTAATTTCCATTACAACATTTGTTGTTCAGTCATAATCTCCTCCTTTTATTCTCACCCCATCCATCACTGTCATCGTACCAGACAGCGAGTCTTGAAGATCTCTGGTGGCATCGAAGAGATGGGCGGGGTGAGGTGGGAACTGGCACTGTGCCTACTCCTGAGTTGGATCATCTGCTACTTCTGTGTCTGGAAAGGAATCAAATCAACGGGAAAGGTGTGGTAGTTAATGCATTAACAACATTATCATGTATCATACTATAAGTATGCACATTTAATGTCAGATAAAAAAGCAACTTGTGTCCTGTCCACACAACTTGCCTGTGCAGTACATCCTCCGGAGAACTTTAGTCCAAACATAGGCTTTTTGATGCCTGAAAATGATCAGTTTCTCTTCAAGCATATATTTTTCTTTTTCCTGACAGATCTGTAAATGACACTGATAAATGACCAAACATATGTTTGAAGACAAACTGATCTTCTCCAGGCATCAAAAAGCCTATGTTTGGACTAAAATACTCCGGCCTTTTATTTTTGACGTCTGCTTCCATATCATTTTGGTTTTCTGTGGTCTGCAAGTTCCCAATCTATATGAAATATATATATGTATATTAATATTTCCACACAGGCAGCATACTTTACAGCCACCTTCCCCTATGTTATGCTGTTTATTTTGCTGATACGGGGTGTTACATTGCCAGGAGCTCTGGATGGGATAATTTATTATCTCTACCCTGATGTCTCTCGCCTCTCAGATCCCCAGGTAAGAAAA
Source organism: Fundulus heteroclitus (assembly GCF_011125445.2). NCBI lineage: Eukaryota > Metazoa > Chordata > Actinopteri > Cyprinodontiformes > Fundulidae > Fundulus > Fundulus heteroclitus. Next base: position 11,712,996 of record NC_046371.1, on the reverse strand, counting down.
TAGATTAAATATCTGCTGAGAGACATGTTCAAATAGGCACAGACTTTTTTGGCACTTTGTTCAGGTGTGGATGGATGCTGGCACTCAGATCTTCTTCTCCTATGCTATTGGTCTTGGTTTCCTTACTTCTCTTGGGAGTTACAACACCTACAACAATAACTGTTACAAGTAAGTACAATAAGTGTACCTTACATCTGTATTCACGCCCTCTGAACATTTACACATGTTATAAACCACTAAATCTCTAAATGTGCTGAACTGTTTAAAATATATTAAAGACTTTCAGCTGTAGCTTTTTGCATTCCAAAATTTCCTCTCATTGTTTAAAGGTTGATTAACAATCAGTAATCATCTTGTACAGTGTTGCCCAACAGCGGGGGCAGTTCACGAAATTAGGAGGGCATTAAATGTTGGCTTTTCAGGTTGATTAGTTGTGTCAGGTCTTACGTTGGAGTGAGTCTGACAAGAACCAATTAGTGAAGTTTAGACAGCGGGGGTCTCTGCATCCCTGGGGCTGGAGCACTTGTGGAATGTTACCTGCCTGCAGAGATCAGGAAGTGTCCACATGCGATCAAAAACAGGAACACTGGTGGCTGAGGTGTTTGTAAACGGTAATGGTCAGAACTTTTCTTCTGTTAAAAAGATGCACACTGCATGGCTTAGGCGCTACACTTAACTACAAGACCAAATAGTTTTGAAAGCAAAACACAAATAACAAATATTAAAAACAGAATAGATAATAAGTATGTGTACATAAATTAAACTTTGGTTTCATTGTGTTACTGTTAGGGCTTAATAAAGTAGAAAAATGCCTACATTTACATGTTTTATTTTTCAACAGGGATTGTTTCTACTTGTGTCTGCTGAACAGTGGCACCAGCATTGTGGCCGGCTTTGCCATTTTCTCTGTTTTGGGCTTCATGACATATGAACAAGGCGTGGATATTTCTGAAGTGGCAGAATCAGGCAAGCACTGACTCAAAACAAGTGTCCAGTGAGCACTACATCCTAACTTTTAGTGATTTTAGATGTCTCTGGGAGTTGGGTGAATTACCTTTAAATTACTGTAACCCACATATAACGTTCAAATAATCGCTTCCCATTAGATTACATTAATTTTGCCAAAATGATCTTGTTTTGATCAAAGGGTTCATTGATGCAGTACCTGAATGGCATGGTATTTGTTTAAACTGGCACGTTTAAAGAACTAAAGAGGCCTATAGTCATTTCTTTTTCGAATGTCTCGGTGGTTTGAAATGATTTAAGTATAATTTTGAACAGATTCTAGGTTTGTGGTTGGTTTTCATGATATATTCTGTTAATTTCTAATTTTGTTCGCTTATGTTTCTAGGCCCAGGGTTGGCATTTATTGTCTACCCACGTGCTGTGGCCATGATGCCTATGCCTCAGGTGTGGTCAGTGTGTTTCTTCCTCATGATAATTCTGCTTGGACTTGATAGCCAGGTAACTATCACAACTCAAGAGAATAAATGAAGGAATAAATTACATAATTAATGTCCTGATTGTTTGTTCCTTGATCGTTTCATTCCAGTTTGTTGGTATAGAGTGCGTGATGACATCACTGGTTGATCATTTCCCCTATTACCTGAATCAAGGCTACAGGCGGGAGCTGCTTCTCCTTGTTATCTGCTGTATCTCCTGCTTGTTTGGACTCTTACTGGTCACTGAGGTTTGGAAGAAATATACATTTTTTAAAAAACGTGTTGTTGTAATTTTTGCATATTTTACACTGACCCGGAAATGTATATGTCTGTTAAAATGTTTTGCATTGTGTCAGTTTACAACCCACAACTTATTGGGATTTTTACACCAGCCCAAAGTAGGAGATGATTTTGTGAGATGCAAGAGAATATTGGACTTTCAAACAAAATAAAATAAATTTAGAAACTTGTGGCAGGCAAATTTATTCTGCCACCCAGTCGATATGTAGGAGCCACGTTTCCTTGGGGGTCGAGTCGCCACCATCTTTGCCCATTACTCTTCACAAAATAACGGAAACTCTGTCTGATTGGATGGAGAGAATCTGTAAGCATCGACTTTGAAGTTCTGCAGATTCTCAATTTTAGCTTAGGCCTAAACCTTGGAATGGGTCATGGTAACACGTAAATACGTGCCTGATCGACACCATTCCATTGTCGATCTGGCTGTGCGCGTAGGTTTGTTTTCCTGCTGGAAGCTGAACCCACCCTGGTCTCAAGTCTTAGCAACCCATAACACATTTTCTTTGTGATGTGCCTTGTATTTATCCCCATTTTACCAATAACTGTGACCACCATCCTTAATCCTGCTGAAGAAAAGCATCACTATTGCTATCACCATCATTCAACTGAATTAAAAAGTACTTTATTAATTGTTTTGGAACTGTTTGAGTTCCCTCATTTAGGCTGTGTGAAGAAGGATATTGCACTGAGTCAGTAGACTGTGAGTGTGTGAGAGTCTGGAATGACTCCAGCTCAGGAGAATTTTTTGCAGCTGTGTATCATTGTCTGGGGCCTATAGCATACAATTACTGTTTACAGTGTAATTAGAAACATTCCTGCCAAGGTATAAGAAACAACACCCATATGCCTCTGTTACAATTTATGTGGATTTTCCATCTGCTGCACTTCCACTTATCAAAAGTTTGGCAACTGACCCGACCTAATATAGTGAACAGCTGAAACAATTATTCAATGGCGTTAATGCAAAGAACAGCTTTCTGCCTTCTGGTCACCTAATCATTTTGAGTGCCTTGTCTCCTACAACACTTTTTTTAAACCAATTTTAAACCAAAATATACTGCGAAGAAACAAGTTGGGGTTATTTGGAAGGAAAGCTGGAAAATGAGGGAGAAACAAAATACGTCCCTTTTAGATTAGAGTTTTGCCTACTTAGTGCGTATGTATGAGTTCTTTTGGTGTTCTTGAATTCTTTAGTATTTTTTCCACACTTTTTTTCCTCTTTTGTTAATAAGCATGATGCAGGGAATTGAAATGGAAAGGATCCAGCTTTAAGGGCAAGACAATTTAAAAGTTAAAAACCTTTGAGTTGGCCCCTGACCCAGACACTGCACATGTGATGTAGGGCCACTAGAAGGAAAAAGGGGCCTTGTTGTAGCATACAAAGGACTAATGAGCTGTATATGCATGTTAAACGTGGCTTAGTATCGATTTAATCTACAAATATATATATATATATATATATATTTAACAAAATGAAAATTGCTTGTTAATAGCTGACTATACTGGATTATGTTAATATGTTAATAGTTTACATTCAAGTATTCCTAACTTAAATTTCCCATGCTTTTAAATGGATTGTTTTGTTATTTTTCATTAATAAGCTATATTAGCATTAAAACTAATCACCTGTTTCAGTATGGAGCCTGTGGTGCCGCTTAAGATATTGTTTTAAATGGACTCTGTGCATTCTTCTTATTTTAATTGAAATGTAAATTCTAAGCATGTTGCATTGTCAACCTGAGGCCTAACAAAAGTGTACTCATCTGTTGTCATTCGAAGGGTGGAATTTACCTGCTCCAGCTGTTGGACCACCATGTCTGCAGTGGCACCACCCTGCTACTGCTCTCTTTCTGCCAGTCTATCAGCATCGGCTGGGTTTACGGTGAGTCACGGACTCCTGGGTTCATTTCACAGGTCTTCTTGATTTTTACAAACGTATCAAACAGCCTCCCAGCAATGCCGAGAAAGCATTTTATTTGACTTTTTAATGATTATCTTAACTAATCTCAAACACCACCTGGCCTTAATCCACAGGCACTGACCGTTTTTACGACAACATCACAGAGATGATTGGCTATCGGCCATTTCCATTCATGAAGTACTGCTGGCGGTACATCACTCCTCTTGTTTGCTTCGTAAGTAGAACAAATCAAGACATTCTGTCTTTTGAATGTTGAGTTCCATTAGATTTTTAAATGTGCATTTTGTAACGGATGACGCTGGTGAACCCGATATTCAGCCGGACCAGAGTTGACAGTAATTACTGGCAGCAGGTGGAGCTGATGTAGGCTAATTGACTGCTGGCTGAGCTGATTGGACAGTGGCTGGTAGCTGAGAGCTGACAGGCTAATGGGAAAAGTCCAGAAAAATCCAAAGCGAAACAAATAAAAACCTAAAACATGACACATTTTCATAAAAAGCATTTGCATATTTGCTGTAATATCCCTTAGTGATCCCTTGTAACAGTAATTTACTATTTCTTCTACTTAGGTCTAGGTTTATAAAAATTAACTTTCCCTCCCTCCAGGAAAACAGGCATGTGAATGTGTATATCATGTTTATGTGTCCTCCTACTACTCTGTAGGCTTTATTTCTTCGCATGAAGATGTAATTCAATTCAATTTCAGTTCCATTCAGTTTTAATTATATAGCGCCAATTCACAACACACGTCATCTCAGGGCCCTTTGCAAAGTCAAATTCAATCAAATCAGACAGATTGGTCAAGAAGTTTCCTTATTTAAGGAAAGACAGAAAATTGCATTCTTTGACAAGTACCATTGAGAAAGTAAACGAAGGGAAGCTAAAATAGGAGACATATTCATCTGAACTCTTGCTGTAGAGGTTTGAATCAGCTGAAGGCTTTGAACTGCATTTTGTGGACTTCCTGATAGTAAAGAATTACAATAGTCCAGCCTTAAAGTAACAAATGCACGGACTAGTTTTTTGTGTATATGAAAACCTGTCAGGTTAATTTATGACTTTCTCTTAGTATGTGTTCGTGTTTCATACTTACATACAGCATCCCTACGAATATTCACACATCAGGAAAAGATTGATATAACTTAAAGTATTTTTTTTTATCACTTTGTGACCCTTGTCTGTGAAAGGTGCTAAATAAATAAATACACTTTTACCTACTTACTTTAAGCTTTTCACACAACTTCACACAGGTTTTTAATAATTGTACACTCCTGTTTGTAGCATTTCATGATTCCTAATATCCACTCCGTCTCGTCTCCTCACAGGGAACCTTCGTCTTCTCGATTATCAAATATACTCCACTGAAGTTCAGCAACTCCTACGTTTATCCACTGTGGGCGAATGTCTTGGGATGGTTTTTTGCCACGGTCTCTCTATCACTCATCCCACTGTTTGTGCTTTTCAAACTATTCCAAGGACAAGGCACCCTCCGACAGGTAAGAATGATCCCAGGAGAAGCCTAACAGATAAAGATCTAGTTACAGACCAAGCATCATTTCAGTCAAATCAAGGCCAGATTCTGATAATTTAGTTTTTCTATAAAGTGCAAAGACATGCACACACTAAATAAATAATGCCTTACTAGGTGAAACATTACCTGTTTTGAGGCCATGGGTATAAAAATAAAAGATGCAGCTGAGGGTACATGAGCTGGAGGTATTTCCAGAATATATTTATTTCACATTACTGTTAATGTTTTTATTCTTTCATTGTTTTTTTTTTTGTTCCCCCAGCGTTTCTTATCACTCTGCAAGCCTGTCACCACCTTGGATCAAATATGCCCACCTTCAGCACCAGAAAGCGAGACCAGCGTTCTGTTCACAGAGCTCAAACCTATGCACGGAGCCAAGAAAGGGTCGTAATTATTGTATGTTTTTTTTAAACGTACAATAGTTCCATCGCTTAACGTGTCCTCTTTGCCGTTGGAATTTCCCACAAAGTATCCGCAGGTGCATTTCTCTTCAATATGGCCACTCCTCTCGATGGACATCGGTAAACAGGTAAAAGCCCTCTGCCTTTATCCACGGACTGTCCGGTGTCCTGCTTTATGTAAACCCACAGCAGTGATATAAGGTGGGACACGTGGGATAAGATGTTTTAAATGTTCCCGACCCAGAAGAGAATGGCAGAAGAGAAAACATATGAACAATCTAAGCCCTTTTACATATTAGAAATGGGCTTTTTAATGAGTGTCAAGAGACGGGTTTACTGCAAATAAAAGTTTACTGAGTATCAGCTTAGCAACACTCACTTTTGGTTAAAACTACCTGTTAGACCCTGTCATGCATGGAGCTCTTAACAGTAATACAACCACAACCACAGGGGGGAATGCTGCTGCATCTGTCTTCCTCTCTGGAGAAGGACACGAGGTTTTACAGAAATATCACCCATTTTGCATTCAGTTGTGGCCTTTCTGTACAAACTTTAAGCGGCTTCTCAAAGTATCGTTCTGTTTAATTTGGCTAGTGATGCACTTTTTCTCAGGAAAATCTCAGAGTGAAATTCATAACAGTTGTTTGCCTTTTTTGTGTAGCGGTATCATGCTCCCATCAGTACTCAGGTTAGGGAGACCCTGCAGCAGCAGCAGGACCACTTTGACCCAAAGTAGCATTACCACACACCTAATAAAAATTAAATACTCAGCTATGCATGTCAACTGCCAACTTAGAAGGTCAAATCTGTCAGCTAGTTATGTTATTTTACCAAAGCAGTTATGTAAATACAGTTTGTGTGAATTCTGAAACTTAACCATGGAGACTTCAGCGATGTGGGGCATGCCGTCTATCATGTTCGCACACCCCTGACAAATGATGCCTTACGGAAAGAAATTTGTTCCAATTGTATTGCAAGCAAAGAGTGTGTACTTCAAAAATGGAATTTGAAAAACTTCTTGATTAAAAAAAAAAAAGTTTTGAGAGTAATGTACACATATCCAAAAGTTGAACATACATTTTTTGAGGTTTGCTTTTTTCTTTAATTTTTTTCATAAGTCCTTATCTATTACAGTTTTTTTTTTTTTTTTTGGGTGGGTGGGTGGGGGGTTCGAATTGCACTGTTTACAGATATGTAAACAGCCTTTTGAAAGGAACAAAAACAGCAAAAAATTTAAATGTAGGTTCATCTTTTGCACACACATTGCAAATTACTCTCAAAACCTTTTTTTGTTTTTTTAATTTTTTGGTGAGAGAGGTTTTTTCAAAGTTTAATTTTAAAAAGGTGTTCTTTGCTTGGTATACCATTGGAACAAATATCTCACCGTAATGACATTCCCATCTCACCAGACCGGCTACAAACATTTGAAAATGAAAAGTTAATAAGTAAATGAAATAAAAAAATCAACTTGAAAGTGTAAAAGAAAAAAAAAAGATTTTTACACAGGGGAAAGAAAGATTTGTCTGGGAAAAAAACCAGACAAATATAACATATAAAACATTAAAATTGTAATACAAAAAAACTGAATTTAAACTAGTTTCATTTTTTATTCTAAATACTTTTTTTCAGATCTCAAGATCAAAATTTGACATATGTTTTTTGTTTAAGCTTGTATTTTTTTGTTTGTTTGTCTGTTTTTACATATACGCAATACTTATGACCATTTCCTAGCTCTATAGTACTGAGAGCACTTTAAGCTTTGTAGTTGAATATCCAGTTAAGTATGGATTACAGGTTTGGTATTTTAATTATGATCAGTTTCAAACACTGAATACATTGTTTTGTATGTTTTTGCAAATCGGATAAATAAAAGGTAGCGTTCAACATTTAACGAAAGCTTCTTTTTTTTTTTTAAAGCAGAGTCCCTTGATATTTTTTTTTCAAATTTTTTTCCACATGGCTAAAATTGTTGGTCTTTCATCGTTGCAAAATAGCACATGGCCAGTCGGACTGTTTGGATCACGTGTGTGAGCGTGAAGTCTTGCCAAAGATCCCCAAAAGCATTTAGCCAAACACGAACGTTTTAAGGCAGAGATGACCAAAGCTTATAAAATTAATTTATGTCGTAACCCAGCTTCGAGCTTTATTTATGATCTGCTGTCTTCATTAAGCTGTTTGTTCCCTAACAATCCTCTGAGAACGTAGCAGTCGTGGAGTATCTTTACCAATCAGAAGACTTCTGAAGGCTCTAGATTTATTTTAGGGTAATATTTGTTAAAAAGAAAAATCAAAAACCAATAAATCGGTTTCCCTCTACCTTACAATTATGCGTAACTTGTTGTTGATTAGCGGTTGTCGTGTGACAAAACGCGAAGCACATCAACGGGGGACGAATACTTTTGCAAGACACTGCATAGCAGATGCGATTTTTGCCGGCAAGCACTCATGCAAAATGATCATCATCACATAAGAAGCATGCCTGAGAAGCAAACCTAAAGACGATCCAACAAAAGGTCTTAAAATGCACCAGTGCCTTAATGCATCACCTCTTTGATCCGTCTCCGTCAAACACCAAGGCTAATAACATCCCACTTTCATCTGCCCCACGCTGGAGCCACCCTCATTACGTCTTGCCTCAGAGCTAGACACTGAGGCAAGTGTTAATTAGCCTGTAGGCACTCAGTCCCATCGCTCACCTCTCATCCAGTGCGCCGCGACTAGTCACGAAGGCTTACTCACGTACTGCATTCCAAGTTTACAGGAGCCCCGACACGCTCGGCCTAAATATCAAGGGTGTACAGAAATTTTAATTGACGCTTGACTCAAACTTGACAAATATTAGAACAATCTAGCAGATGTTTCTGTCACTCAATCTAGAGCCATTCCCAGAGAGCATGGTGACACATGCCTCGTGCATGTTTCTTCCTCAGCGTCATCACTTTCAACCGTTATGTAAACGTGCTGTACAGTTTCTTACCACGTAGACCGAATGTGTTCACAGTGGGTCTGTTTGTAACTGGGTGTGTGGTTTGAATGTATTTTTCATAGTTTTTCTTTTCTTGTGTGTTGTTTTTTTTTGTGGAGTGTCTTAAAATTTGTGCCTTCATGACCAACTTTTTTCACTGTCAATTGTTTTTTTTGTTGTTTTTTTAACTTGGGACCATATGCTTTTGTACTCTGAGTTCTCATTCACATGTTTGTTTTACTTTTAAGACACGTTTATCACGGACTCTTTGCCTTTATACGCATGTTAGAACAATGCTAATAAACAGAAATGGGTTCATTTTATATCGTATTTGTCATTTGTCATCACCAGATGTATTTCAAGTAAGTGAAAGATGTTTTCATAGCACCTTTCACAGACATTAAAACCACAAAGTGTTTCATGATAACTAAATATAGAAAAAAAAGGATATACTTCAAATACATGTAGCAGTCTAGGTAAAAGATAAAAATGTCTTTTACTGTTTCTTAAAAGCCAGTGAAGTTCACGTAGAGCACGAGTACCAGAGCCTTGGGGCCATGGCCTGAAAAAAAAAGAACTCTACGTGTTTTGAAACGAGTCTGTGGTATCACCAACAGCCTCTGCTCAGATGATCTTAAAAGTTTGAGGGGACCAACAAGTTTTTGGATATATTCAGGGGTTTGGCTACGTAGAACCCTGAACGTCAGGATCAGTATTTTAGAATGCATCCCATCCTTTTCGGACAGCCAGTGCAGTGAGGCCGGAGCAGGAGTAACAGACTCTCTTCTTTCTCTGCAGCAGCAGCAAGACTGTCTGTCTGGAGGCGATGTAGAACTGATTTGCTGCCAGAACTAAAAAGACGATTACAATAGTTCGAACAAGACGAGACAAAGGCACGCACCACGATTTCTAGTTTGTTCCCTGACACCCGGAATCTTGGCTTCAGAATATTCCTCGTGATAAAAACAACTTGGGGCAAGTTGTCTGGAATGATGATCAAAGGATTAAGAGCCGTTGAGAATGACACCCAAGTTTCACCCAAGGTGAGAATATTGACTCGTTTCCAGCGGCGATTAATCTTTGCCCTGTGATGCGCTCCTTAAGCTGTCTATTCACAGAGAAGGAAACTTTATGAAATAGAAAACATAGTCATTTATTTAACTGGGTTATTCTTGGTTGAGATTTTCAACCACAAACTTCAGGGTTTTTTATTCATATGTTAAATGATAAAGAAAAGCATCCATAACTACTAAAGTAGGAAAGAAAAGTGTTAAAAGGGTGTGCAGCAAACTTAAAAATCTCAAAGGTGTGGCCCTGAGTCATAACTTCGTAGAGCCACATTTTGCCGCCATCAGAGCTCTAGATGTCTACCAGTTTTGCACATTTGGACAAAGATATATTTGCCCACTCATCGGTATTTTAATATTTTAAAATACTTGTGAAAACATTCCAACACATGGATGTGCTTTGATATCTCTCGAGGTCTTTTGAAACCTCTTCTTCTTCCAGGACTGTTCTGCATTTAGCTCCATCCATCTTCTCATCAACTCTGACCTGCATCTGAAACGCAGCATGATGCTACCACCACCACCACCACGTTTCAGAGCTGGAACGGTCTTTTCACGTGGATGTGTAGCGTTACTCATGCCATGTTGCATGTAGGGCTTATCTGACCAGAGCACCATCTCCCCACATGTTTGCTGTGACCCCTACTAGACATGTGGAAAACTACAAACGGGACTTGTTATGGTTTTCTTTTTGCCACTACTTCACAAAGGCCATAATTGTGGGTTGCAAAAGTATTACGTGCATGAAATGTCAACAGAATCCCTCTACCTGAGCTGAGACTTCTCTGATTAATGCTCTCCTGTCATCCAGCTTGTGCACTTCAGCTGGATGGTCCTGGCTGTTGCGGTTCCTTTGTGGTTGGCCCAAACCATTTCCTACCTGGTTCAGCACAGCTAATTCCAGGCCTTCTCATAGCGATATACCAATTACACGATTAATCATCCAATTGCATTGATGCAAAATTAAAATATCGATCCATATTGTCATTTTAGGATGCATTGAAATTCTCAAGGCATGAGACTAAAGGGAGCAGGTGATCTATTATTATTTTAAAATTAGAAGAATGTTGTTTTTGATTTATATGCCTGCTTAGAAATAAAATGGTTAAATCATTAGTTTTTTTGTGAGTTAATATCGTTGTAAATAATAGTGTTAGATGGGCAGATGATATTGCATCTTACTGTTCACATCGATCGGAAATCGTATCAAACTTTGTTATATCAACAAATATCGTCTCGTCATCCAAACAAGAGTATCGTGTTAGAGCTGGTGATTTACACCCAATACAGAGGATGTGATTTAGCCAGTGGGTCAGCTGTGATGGAGCTGGGACACATTTGAATACACTTATTACACCGGTGCTTGAGGACAGGAGTTGGAGACCCGTTTTATAAACTAAATCTGCTTTAAAGTTCTTCAGAACTGCTGTGTTCCTTGGTCTTTATGAGGCCGTTTGTTCACTAATGTTCAACAAACCTCTGAGGACTTTACAGAACTGTTGAATCTATTCTCAGATTAAATTACACACTGACTCTTTCACTAGGGTATTTCTGAAGGCTACCAATCGCAATTAATTTAATTTTGAAGCTCCTAGAGCAAAGGGGACAAAATATTTGTTAAAAGTTTGTGGTTGTAGGTGCTTTTATAACCACAAATAAGAATTAATTATACTGGGTGATCAAAGAAAACATCAATTGTGAGGAGATCTAGTAAAAAATCATTTTTATTGACTTTTTGATTGCCATCTTGGGGAATGAGAATACAAAAATGTCATAATTTAAGCACATTTTGCACTGTACAGCACTTTGAATTGTGTTGCTACTGAAAAGTGCTATATAAATAAACTTGCTTTGCCTCACATTATAAATAATAAAAAATAAAATGAATGCACATCATTTGTAGACAGTGTTTTGCAGAAGAATATACTTTTGGCCCAAATTACCATGAGAGTAACAGATAAATGCTGTTGTAGTTGAAGTTCATAAGCACCAGATAAAAAGCTGCTACCCTAAATGCAACAGTCAGTATAGGTATTGTTGGTAAAACATACATGTAGTGCATCTACTGTACAAACATCACATCAATTAGTCATTTGGTCCTCTGCAGCTCAATTATTGCTACTGAAGTTGCACAAGTAGTCAAAAATGTACACCTGGGACCTTAAATTGTACTTTTAGAGTTTTAAAAAAAACAAGCTTAAGTGAGGACAAAACTATTTTAAAAGAAATGTGAATTTATGAAAATTAAAAACGTATTTCTAAAACTGTTTAGCATTGATTGTGTTGTAATCTTAACTAAAGTACATTCATAATTCTTTTCTTTTATTCCTCTGGTTAAATGGACACATGTAATGATTGCTAAAAAGAATAAGAAAAAAAAAAGTCTGTCAGAAATTGAGCTCTCCCTCACCAGAAGGATGCAGGAACCCCAGCAAACCCTTTGTTAGTCATCCAGACATGTTCAAAGTTTTACACAGTGAGCCTGTGTTGCATCATTTAGCCAAAAACAGGGACTAATGAAGGCAAGCGTAGACGTGGAGCGAGCTTCAGTCCACTTCCGTGAGGCCGCATGGTCTCCTGAACTCTTGCCCGCGCTCGTGTATCCACTTGTTCGACACTATTCACACAAAAAAAGAGGAAAGGTTGTTTAAAGGACATGTCTTTATTTTATTATTTTTTAAATGTCACTGCTTTTGTGATTAGGAGGCTATTTATATGTAAATACAACAATATTTCACTCAGTGGTTCAGATTTGTAGAGAGAAAAATAAGAAAACGTCTTGAAATACAAAACTTTCTGCCACAGAGAAATAGTTTCACGCCCTGCTGAATCTGTAGGTTTACTGCCAAAACTTAGAAATCTAGAAACACTGTGGTCAGTTTATTTTAAAAGAGTGAGACAAAATATCAACAAATTAATCCAGAATACAAACTTCAAGGTTTCTAAGTTTGATTTGCATTTAATTGAGTAAAAACATTACTTGATCCTCTACAAACCAGCAAGAATTGTCCGGCTCAGTCCAGTTATCTGTCCATGGGACACACAAAAAAAACCTTTTCCTTTAAGAAAGCCTTATTCATCTAATGGCCTTCTTACACTGTGAGATTTTAGCAATCTTCTAAGACTACTCCACTGCACGCTATGCAACGTAGATCTGATAGACTTCTGTATGACATCAAGTTTGATGTGTGCACATTGTATGACCACCGTTTACTAATAAACAGTTTTAACGAGCAGCAGTAAGCAACTTGATCAGCGTGTGCCACATCCATCTACAGCACCGGCAGTATTTAATATAAACCAATAAAATCAGCTGTTCAGCCACATGTTCTATTCTTCAATCCCAAATCCTTTCAAAACGAAACCATAATCAAATATGGTCAATAGTGAATAGTCCAGTAATCTATTAAAGAGTTCTCTTTGGATTCATCCATTGAATCAAACGTCAATGCCCTGTCATAAATGAGGAAAGGGGACCTATTATGCAAAATTCCCTTTTTGTAAGTCTTCTTTTTTTTACACTTCCATTTGGGTCTCTACTGCTTCTAGAAACAGTTCAAGTGCAAAAAACAAACAAAAAAAACTAAAACCCAGCTATTTTTTACATTAAGTAAATACTTAATGTAAAATCTGATCATTATGTCCACTTCGTTATGAGAAGACAAGCATGTTTATTTTTAATGCTGCACAATGGCTGCTGGAAAAGACAAATGTTTTGTTGTCAGCCATAGTAGAGATCGAATGATACAGGTTTTTTAAGGCCGATGTCGATACAGATTATTCAGTCTAACTGAAATGTACTGCTGAATTTTTGGGTCTGATTCTTGAGGCCGATATGGCTTTTTCTTCCTCCATTTACGTGATAAAAATTACGCAATGGTAATAAATGGTACAAGTCTCAAAACTTGCGTTTAAACCAGATAATATTAATAATCACAGTTAGACCGCAGTTTGAAAGGTACACAGAAAAAAGATCTGCATCACAACTCTTATGCTTTTACACTTTACTCGCACTTAATGAACGTGCCACAGTGAGAAAAGAGCTTCTTTGGTCTAATAGGGAGAAGGAGGAGAAAGAAATACTGACCACCGCTGCAGTGTATGCATATTATTCTATGTAAAGTTAGATGCTGTACCCGTAGTGATTGGTAAATATTTTGATGTGGTTACATGATTCCCCATGGGAACAAACACATGCACAGCAGTGGCAGCTCGTCAGCTGGAGATCAGATGTGGGTTTTAAGGCACAGAAACAAACACCCGACTGTTCCCTCCTGCTCACAGTGAGAGACAGGGACAGACTTTCAAAGGCCAGATACAGCTAAATTAGACAGTTTAAACTACATCAAAAGTTGAAAACTTATCCTTGGTGTTGTTGGCACCCAGTCCTACCACCTTACCAGCTGCTCTCTGCCAGGGAGGATGTGGTATTGTATGCTCTTCACGTGATCTAAAGGCATGGCTGCTGAGTGCACTGATGGCTCGGTGAACGCACGCACGTCACGGTCGATACCGATACAAGAAAAAAAAAAGGCTAAACTAACCACTGCCCGATGTATGGGTTGACCTCTAGTCCATACACATTGTCCCAGTCACAGAGAACAGAGCTTGGTGGCTTCATCAGCAAAAACTGAGCCGGGCGTGTCCAGCTACAGCTAATTAGCACAAAAGTGTCAAAAGCTGTAAAATAGCTCATTCTGAAGGGAGTTCAAAATAGGTGGAACTGCGGAGGTGAAATCTCATTAACTGAGAATTATGTTGTGCAAAAAATGTATGACAAATGTGATGAACGTATTTTGTACAGCCTGTAGACCTATACTAACTTGTTTAAGAGGAAGCATGATACATCTCCTTTAAAAAAAAATAAAAGATCAGCTAAATGTCGTAAGTTCAGCACATCAAAGTCCGCTGCAGGTGTGTGGCGGTGTGTTTGCTCCGATCATGGAAGATGATGGGGGGTTTCCAGTGGGGGTTTCTAAAAACGCTGAGGGATCAGGCCAGAATTATTTTGACTTAGTTTGTTTAAAGAATGGCCGAAGTCACCTAGGAAATCATTAGTAATTATAAGGGAGTTTGCTAAGGCAGGGCCTATAAGCTTCTATTGATTATGAAGGCCCAACTGCAGGCCTCACCTAAAATACAAACACCTGAGTGATTCAGAAGAAGCTCTTGGAGAACTTAATGTGCTCAGATGAGACCATAATTCAGCTGACTTTAAAAGTAGAATATAAACCCTTTTTACCTATAGTTTAGGTTCTTATTTTCTTGATATCATCACTCTTTAAAAAAAAAAAAAATTCAACATATGTATAATTTCTTTTTTATTTTGTTCATTTCATTGTAATTCAAATTTATCAGGTGATTCAACAGCTTTATTAGTAACTTGCAATTATTCTCAGAAATTTGTGCTTAAATAATTATCCACGTCAGCACATGACTTGTAATGAGAAGTGCCTTGAAGACAAATCAGTGCTAATTACTCATGGCCAAATTGTAGATCAGAGGAAATATAAAAAGCTGAAGGACAAATGTGTTGGAGTGAAAACAGCTTTTTGTGTGTGAAACTGTGAACCGTCAAACTGGATAATGTAAATTCTCCTCAAGGGTTAGGATTAGAATAATTAGTGTGTATGCATCCATGTCCAAACAGGCCTGGAGGGGTAGGAGTGGAGTAAAGTGTGCAGGTTATCAAAGACTTAAGAGTAATTTTTTTGTGTTTCACGCTGCATTAGGACCAAATTATGACATCAAAAGTTAAAATGCAGATGGTCGTTGTAGTGCCCTTACTGATCTTCTTGGGCTCAGCGGGTTCTCTATAGTGCACGATGGAGCACAAAAAGTCTTGAAATATGATCTGTATGGACAAAACGTCTATGATAAAACTTCAGTGTTGTAGCGGCAGCAGGACCTTATACTCTACAAATTGACGAGGAACTGGAGGAATAAACTTATTTCAGGTTTCAGACCCTCGATGTGATCCCCTCACAGCGATAAGTGAAAAACACAGATTTAGCATTTTGTGTGCATGATGCAGCACTGCTGGATTAAACTTGGTGCACGGGATGGCAGGGTCCTGTCAAGCTGGGGCTGATATGCTGGGCTATCACTGCACTATATTGTGGGATTGTTATAGGACTATCTTGCTAAATAGGAAACCAGCTAAGAGTCACATAAAGGGCCTGCCTGAGATTTGATTATGGTGTGCTTCAGTAATTAAGGGTACAAACTAGTCACACAACAAACATACATGAGCCAATTTTCCAATAATCACAGGTAACTAGTGATCTGCTGTTAAAGTACTGAAAATAAATGCTTTTCCCCCCCTTTTACTTTAAAGGTGCATAGCCACGTTATTTTACCTTTTTTATCTATACGTCAGTAGCTCACTCTGGTTGCATGCAAAGTTTTTATGAAACATTATCATGTCTTGCTGGTGTATTTGTTGTTATTTTGGTGTTTTGTGATTTGTTTTTGCTCAAGTTGTTACTAAATAAAGCCTTTGGTTTTTATTTATAATAAAAACAGATGTACGTACTGAGCATGCGCAGCAGGGGATAAAACAATGAAGTGGCTAACGGCTGTTAGCGTCTCCCTGCAAAACATTGAAGAATGGTCCAAGATCCAGTGAAAAGAAGTGTAAAAAAATATATGATTCCAAGAGGAAAAAGACTGGAATGTCAGTGGGGATACAGGTTGACCGTTGGTGCTCACTGAAGCGGACACTAAACCAGAGTTGATTGAGTAAATGTTTTGATATGGGGCTCTTAAAGGTGCTGTAGATCGGTGTATTTAATTAATAATGGTTGGTCATTGATCACGCCGAGCTGCCGCTTTAATGGGATGCCCTGCAGAGAGTTAGGCTCGGTCCGGCATTATTTACAATTGATTTCTTAATTAAGCAAACTGGCATTATGATAGTTCTGCAATACTGTCGCTAGATGGCGCCACATCTCTTTATATCTGTTCATCGCGCTTGGTCCTGGGTGCTATTTAGCCTCAAAAAGGACCATCAAAACACTATCAGGGTGAACGCTTGGTATATATTGTTTTATTTTATTATGATCAAACGGTTTTAGGTATTTTTAAAGCATATAACGTGGCTATCTACCTTTAATGCATATACATTGTTTATAGCTACCATTTAGACATTTATAAATTCCTTACATTTCACTAATTTCATCAACTTACCCCATTTACTTCCTACAAGAACTGGGCAGGCTGCATGTCTGGTCCTGTAGTCTCCTTCTCCACTTCTGAAGAGATTATACCAGAACACTGATGTCCCCTGTAGACAAATGAAGGCCAGTTTACTGTAAAAAGTATTGTTTGTTATAGAACTCTATAACAGTGGCCCCCAAGGACAACAGGTTTCATCATCAGAATCATTATTTAAATATACTGTATCATCAGGCTCTTTTTTTTAACTTTGAAATAACATTAAAGCTTTAATGCACCCAGTAAAAAATACAACTAAGAGCATACAGTGCATTCTAGTTCTATCACCTTTCTTGGCCTGATTGCAGCCCCAAAGTCTGGAAAGACTGTAGCACCTCCCGCTTCAACATCGCTCATCTGTAAAAACAAGTAAATAAAAAGAATAACGAATGAGGACTTTTTTGTGAAGCTTTACCACCACGGTAACAGTACAGACATTTACATAAAAATGGGTTTTAACCCCTTTTGTTGCAGAGTTAAAGTAGGCATTTTGAAGGGGTCAGATTTGTTTAATTATAATTTTCTGCACCCTTGAGCACTTGCAAAAACACATGAATTTTATTTTTGTAACCGTTTCGTTGTGGCATTACAGCGAGGTTAGTGCTATACCAAAAAAAAAAAAAAATCTAATCACTTCGACCTTCAGCGAGGTTGACATTTGAGCAAAATATGAACAGGAAAGATAACGGCACATAGAGATCCCCAAATATGACAGAAAATCCAGATCAAATACTGTCTTCATCTTTCCAAAGAGATCATATTGCACATGGCGCAGTGGCTAGCACTGTTGCCGTGCAGGTCCTGGGTTCAAGTCCTACCCTTGCCCTGGGTCTTTCTGCATGGAGTTTGCATGTTCTCACTGTGCATGCGTGGGTTCTCTCTGGGTACCTCTGGCTTCCTCCCACAGTCCAAAAAACATGACTGGTCATATATTCTTCAATTCTTTGTTGATTTCCACAAGTTTGACATAATTGGAAAGCTCAGATTCCACTCTTTCAGAATCTGTATATAACTCAAAATTCCCCCGAGGAGGCTTGTTCCTGGTTTTGCTGTAGCCTGTTTCGTGACATATCTGGAAATGACCACAGAGCCATTTACTTTCTGAGAACGTGTTATACTGAGTGATCAAGCAAGTTTTAACAGATGTGATTAGCCATTAGGCAAACGTCCTGGATCTGTTGAAACAATTCCATACAATACCACGCAATAACAAATGTTACATTTTCAGTTTTAAGCCACTAATTGAATGATAATGTAACGTCACACTTCTTTTCCTTCGTTAACAAAACTAAAACATAGCTATTTCAATGTTTAGTTGATTGAAAATGAGATGGAGTTTACTGGATTCGCTCTTCCTGCTGGATGCGCCCTCCCAACGCAGGGGAAACAAATTCTGGTGGGGATAACTTGTTCGGCACAGACACCTATCGAATACTCCCGTCGCTCAGTCTGGCGGTTCTTCTGCTTTAAGTTGAGAGCATGGGAAATCTCCAACACAGACTTAAAATGCTGTGCAAATCTTTCAACATCTTATTTTTCTCCTCTGAGATTTGCGTGGCCTATTCACGTAAGCTGCTTCTATCGTTGAAGCATGTTATTTTCCAAAACCAATGAGATACATATAGAATATTGATGATGTGTTGCAGATAATTCCAGTTCCCACGGTCCCTGAATGCAACAGCTGGGAATATGTCTATCATGATTCCACAGCCATGTCATCTCTCAAGGAAGAGATGTGGTCCTTAAATGAATTAATGTGGTGTCATCTAAATCATTTGTTTCAACAAGTCTGTCTAGATTCTCATAGTGATCAATGAGCTCTTCTGCTATGGTGTAAGAACTTTGTTGGACTGAGATGTTTTTTATGCTCCATGAAGGCTGGCAGTATTTATGACTCACTGTTATGCAGCTGCTTTAAAGTGAGTTTCTTGCTTTCAGTAAAAATCTTTTTCTTTTCTTTAAAAAAGGCAAGTTGACAGCTTGGGGTGTAATGTTTCAATTTGCCTTGTTAATAATAATAATAATAATTGAACTTTATTGATCTCACAGAGGAGAAATTCACTTCTCCATCTTAACCCATCCCCTTGGGGAGCAGTGGGCTGCCACTGTGCGGCGCCTGGGGAGCAATCAGGGGTTAAGGGTCTTGCTCAGGGACCCAGAGTGCAAGGATCGCACCGAGTACTTGCAACCTTCTCAGAGCACAAGCACGCTGCTCTAACCACTAGGCCAACACTCCCCCTGCATATTTTCATTTGTTAAGTTTCATAGTGTCCAGTGACAAAATTATCAGGCATTAAAACCCGAGCTGGTCTGCCTTTATTACCTACTATATTCTCTAAATCCAAGAGCAATCCTTCATTGTATTTTCTTGTTTTGGATTTTGGTGTATTATGGAAGCATTCTCCTTCCTGCCTTCTCTATGTCTTAAGTGCTTCTTAACTTCTTTTTGACACCAATCATATATTTCTTCATCCCTCTTCTTGCGTAAAAAGCTTACTCCAGGTCACCCTGCCCTTTTGGCTTCATAAACATGATGTGAGAACAACATGCGTAATTGAAAACAGAGTCTGAGTCATCCAAATGTGAGCAACCAAGAATAAAGCAGAGAGCCTTTGCCCCAGCCAACCCATTTGTCACTTTGAGAATGGCATTGATTGATTTGGTTTCTGAAACAACGGAAACCTCCGCTAGTTTACAGAAAGAAGGAAATAAAACCGACACTGAAAATGGAGAATAAAACCACAAATATGAAACTGAGCATATGAAATGTAGGTATTTATTTCACCAAATATGATTTATGTGAAAGAATACCAGTATTGGATAAATCTTGAAGCTATTTTCTACCCGGGTATGCTACAAAACAAGTGGAGTACACTGCAAAAACAGATCTAAAAATAAGTAAAATGTTCTTAAAGTTAATGTATTTATCCTTGATTTGAGCAGGTAAATAAGATTATCTGCCAATGGAATGAGTATTTTGACCCCTAAAATAAGATAATTAGACATCCTGCACTTGAAATAAGATGATTGGGAGGAATTGTTCCTATTTTAAGTGCAAAAATCTTATTCCATTGGCAAATTATCTTATTTACCTGCTCAAATCAAGGATAAATACACAAATTTTAAGAACATTTTCCTTATTTCTAGTTCTGTTTTTGCAGTGTAGAATAACAAGCAAGGAATGGGTTATGTCTGCTAACTAAAAAGCTGAAGTTCTGTTGCCTATAAGGAAAAGAAAAAAAAAAAAAAAAAAAAACCTGCTGGTCAGGAGGAGGAGCCCAAGAACCAATGATGATAAAGTTTTGATGAGATGCTATGACCAGAGAGCAATGTGGGAACTGTAAAGAAGTTATTTTGTCTATTTTGATCAGCAACGTTTTGCTTGGTGTGGAGCCAAGAGACAACTATCACAAGGTAGGACACCGTGATAGTTCAATCAACTAAACAGTTTTTGAATTGCACATGCAACACAGATGGATAGCCGCTATCGCCACTTTTTTGGTTTCAAACCGTAAGTAGAAAGAACATGTCAAGTGGCTTCCACAACTGGTCAATAATCAGCGGCGGCGACTGAATGCTCGTACTTACGTAGTTTAAAAATGTCGCCAAGCGATTTCCAGTGCCTAACCTTTTGAAAGCGTCACCCTCGTCTTTCTATAAAGATACAGATTTAAGAGAAAAAATTCAAGATAAAAACAGCACACCTCATTACTTACATAATTTAGGAACGTAGCAAGTCTATTTCCATCGACCTTGAGATTGCTGTCAAAGGGACGCTGCAACAGATGTTTATACATTTAACTCATTATCCGAAAGACTCTGCTGAAAGAGCCTGCCTTCTAGGGCACACACTACTCTCAAATAAAAATAAAAATAGTATTTTTAAAATGTATAAAATAGCTTCTGCTAATTTGCTTTTAAACACACAATGAACTTATGAATGTATTCATTTTTAGTTGTCATCATACAGTTTCTTCATAAAAGGCATACTATGCAGATTATTTTCTAAAATAAAGAAAAAAAATACTGACAATGAAATTGTAATCGTCATCACACGTGTCTGGATTTGTCTGCTGCAGATATCAGCCTCTGCTTTTTATTGATTATATCAACGTTTCAGTACAATTATTGGCAAACAATTGAGTAAATGGGTATATAGTGCATAGGTGTTAAGATCATAAAAATAGAAGAAACATGAGCACACTTTTTCCAAGTGACTCAGTAAATCACAAGTATGGACTTAAAAAAATTAACCTAAAGTGGCACCAAAATTAACCTGTAATATTGTATACATATTGATCCATGACTAACTGAAGCACTCTTAAATCTTAAAAGGGGCCTAGTCACATACTATGGACATAAAAAAAAAAAAGATCTTTATCTTCAAATAAAACAATATATGTGAAGTGTTCGTCCTGCAGTGTTTACTAAAGGCTGCTTTTTACTCCACGAGAATCGAGACATTTGTTCTCACTCCTGTGGCGACTGACGTCATGTTGTTCTATTAGTCTTGTCTTGCAGGGTCTCATTGCTTGTTCTTGACACAAGGACTGGGCAGAACGTTTTTCTTGCAGGGTGTCCTACTACTATACTGTGAGTGGACAGGATTTAGATGGACGTGTTTTGGTTGGAAAAGCAGAAATGTCTCACGCATCTGCCAAACTAGACATTTTAGTCGGGCAATTAAACTCTGGTGGTTTAAGAGGTCGAACCTGCTACTTCTGCTCACTTGCAGCGTTTTCTCTATAAGTTATCCAAGCAGGGCAGTGTTCGATGTCTTCCAAATAGCGACAGAGCATAATGTGAGCTATTATTTCTGTCTGCTCCTCTACTTTCAGCTCTCCGCCAACCCTGTGATTGGCTTTGTCCCCTGCCTATCCGATCTTCAGTGACGTGTTATAGTGGGGCAGACTTCTGCAGCTTAGCTTCTCATGAAGTATGAATACACAGGAAAATATATAGTTTTTCTTCATGTTCTTGCCACTGGACTGCAAGAAAAAAACAATTATCGGTTCTCGTGGAGAATGTAGCAAGCTTTAGTCCTTTTCGAGCCTGAAAATAATTTTTGTGGCAGACAAACATTGTTGTACAATCTGCCAGCAGCACGGAAAATTGGGTAATCCTGGTGGCAGTTGTTTTGGTGGGTTAACGATGGTGCATGCGGAAGCGAGGGTGGGGTATTTTAGTATAAACGGGAGGAGCGTTACGTGACGCAGGTTGAAGGAGGGTAGCTGCCGGGTATCCTAGAGTGCATCAAGCTAATAACCGCTAGTGCGTTAGCTTATGGAGGTTTTCTCCCCAACGGGAACTTTACTGAACCTTCTATGTGCCTCTTAAACATTGTTTATTTCAAATAAACAAACAATGCTTAGCCAGAAGGGGGGGTTGAGTAAAGGCATAACGGCCTGCCAGGCTTATAAGACGGTGGTGGAAACCCTGCAGTATTGTAGCTCCAGTCACGTACTTTTGTAATGAGAAATAAACAAAAGCGCTTTGTTTACTACCAGAGCAAAAACAAAGTGTAAAACAGAAATACAATATGATAAGCCAACAGGCTGTGATCACTTAATCATAAAATCTTTGTATGCAACCAGATACATTTGTAAAGCTATAGTATGTGACTAGGCCCTGTTAAATCTCTTAGAGATCTTCTAGCAAATGGAAGTCTTTCAGAAGCAGAGGCTGGACATCTTGTAGGTTTATGTTTACCAAGGACTGCTTAGTATGCCTTTAAACAACATCCATAAACTAATAACCATCAACAACTTACAGTGCTATGCAAAAGTATTAATTATCCTTGAATGTGTTTCTGCTGCCATAATAGTGCATAATTGTGACATGGAAATAGGACACATAATTTTCAAGATTTTTCTTTTACAAAAATAACAATGAGAGGTGGACGGTGTGGATATGCATTAAACATTTTGCCTATTCTTCTTTACAAAGTAGCTCTAGCTCTGTCAGATGAAATGAAAAGCGTTTGTGACCAACAATTTTCAAATCTTCACAGAATCTCAGTATAATTTAAGTCTGGACTTTGACTGAACCATCTTTGATCTACACCATACCATCATTGCTCTGGCTACTTGTTTATTGCTGAGTCTTGTTGGAAACTAAAGGTCCCCCACAAACTCCAGACTTTTGCAGCCTCAAGCAGGTTTGCTTCCAGGACTGTCCTGTATTTAGCTCCACCCATCTTCCTGTAAATTTTGAACCGCTTCCCTGTCACTGCAAAGGAAAATAACCATCCACAGAGCAAGGTGCTGCCACCACCGTTTGTCACAGTTGGGGTAAAAAGCAGTTTAGCTTTCTACCATTTTTGAATTGCTCAACTAGCTCTGACAATAGATTCACCTACATCAGCTGTGGATCTTCAGCGCTCTTTCAGTTAAAATGGGTCTCTTAGCTTCTCTCATTAATATCCAGCCTATGAGTTTATACGGAGTACCATGTTTTGGTGCTCCGTATAAACGGATTCCTTACATGTGGACTCTGTTACTAATTAGGTGAGTTTTGAAGACGGCTGGTTGTACTGGATCTTATTTCAGAAAATGAGAGGAAAGGGGGCCGAGTACAGCCGCACAATTATATTTTCTGATTTGTATTTGTGAAAAAGTTTTAAATCCAAGCATCCTTTTCTTTCCATTTCATAAGTATGCACTACTTTTTGTTGGGCTATCAAAGTTTGTGGTCGTGACTTGTTGAAATGAGATAAAAAGCGGAGATCATATAAAGAGAAAAGTCAGGCTGAATCTGTGATGTAACATTAGGAGCCCAGTGAAATGTTCAGATTCCAACAACCACCAAAATATCACCAGCAAAAATAAAAAATAAACTTACCCTTGAGAAGTCAAAATGTGGCTCATACTGTCCTCCAACTCCATAGTTTGCAACCTTACAAGTCATTGAAAACACAGGAGATTAAGATAAGAGATTAAAAGGGATTCCTCAAACCAGACATCATAATTGTTATTCCCTGACCAATGCGAACACAAAGGTATCTCAAAATTTTACATTTCCAAATATGCACACCTACAAGCATATTCAATATTCAAAATCTTAGCTACAGAAAAGTTGTACAATTTATTGCTTTGTCACAATTTAAGAGCTAAAAATTCTCAACATGTTAAACTTTAGGCTACATCCACATGGAGATGAATATTGAATCTGTGCAAGAAATTTTGAGTTTGAAAAAGAGATTTTATATATATATATATATATATATGTAGACAAAAAGGATAATTACCTGGAGTAACTCTGCAGTTTCTACTGTAAGGCCAGTAATGTCTTGTATTCTCTGATTGACTCTTTCAATCACAGGGTCCTCCTCTCCTTCCAACCAAGCACTGAAGAAAGAAACAGAAAATATATACCCACACAGTAAATGCACAGTCATCCAAAATAATACTACTGTAGCCAGACTAATACCATTTTACAAAAACTGCAACAAACATCTCTTCACCAACTACAAACATGTCTCTCTGCTGCCACAATTCAAGTAAATAAATCAGTAAATAAATACAAATCTGAATAATTATTAAATGGACCTTCAAAACACATTGGTACAATTAATAATAAGTTATTAACAGATAAACTGGAATGACATGGGTCAAGGGGAGTTGTACTAGACTGGGTTTAAAGTTATCTGAGAGGCAGACAGCAGTATGGAAAGTTGGGAGATGTTTGTTCTGAATGTTCTGGGACCTATACTGTGCATGATACATGTAAATCTATGCAAAATATCTGAAGTGATGAAAACTGTACTATTTGCCGACAGCAGAAACATTTTCTGTTCTGGAGAAGATGTGGGACAACTGTTAAAGGAGGTACCTGACGAAATGAACAAACTTAATATATGGTTTGATGAAAACAAGCCGTAGTAAAGCTGTAGTCAGAAGGAGAAACTGCACAAAGCAGGATATACAAATCCAAAACTCTTATTAGGATGCCTGCTGTCAAGTTCCCATTGCTAAACAGTGGTGAATTTTACAAGGTTCTGAGGTTAGAGAGACAACACGCAACCACATTCTGTTTCTTCCTTGTGGCTCCAGATATATACCTCTGCTCAGGAAATTATTTTTCATGAAAGATTGATTGTGTGAAAACATAAAGGGTCTGTGAAGCGTCTTTCAGGGTAATATAGTTCATCAAGCTGAAATAACAGAAATTTGTCTGGCCTTGTAAAATTTTTGGTTTATCAGCAGCGCCCCTTCTTGGACTCCTGGACGCCTTTAATAACACTCGTGGGACCACAGGGTGATTGTCTAAAATAAATAACTGAGCATGCACCAAGGCTCACCCACGGTCCTCCAGCTTTCTCCCGTCAGCCTGCTCCTGCCTTCACCTTCCTCCTACTTCATCCCAGTAAAAGACTCTGGTTCTCATCTTCCACAAATCCATCATCTTTCATTAAAACTCTCAAAACGAGCTCTGTGTGTGGTTGTTTTCAGGTTCATCGAGACAAATCATGACAGAAACGCTTTAATGTTACTTTTTCTGTTTCAGCAGAATATAAAGTCAGAGTTTTCTACCCACTGAAGCGCAGCTTAAAGACCAGAATCCCGCTGGTGGACCAGACGCACACTTTTTCACCCTGCATAAACCTAAGCCAGCTGAAGGTGCATGGCCATGTGAGGAGCTTGCTGTGATGGTGCATCCCTAGTTCTGGAGAAGAATCCAACCCTCTGCACAGCAGAACCGGACTGTCAGATGCCAGCCAAGTAGACCTGGCAAACCTCACTGAATAGTTGACACATAAATAACCCCAGAAGTTGATCGTTTTTAGATTAACCTCAATCCTTCATTAAGTTGGTAGCTAATTGCTGAAAGCCCAGTAAAACATCTACTCATTTATTGTGCATGTCTTTGTTAAAACAGCTGGGATGTTTATTCTTTTCATTTTGCCCTTATACGCTTAAGAATGTTAATGACCTACAGTCTTTGTAGACTCTGCCTCTCTTGTCTCAGATCTGTTCGATCTAATATTCACTTTCTTTACCAATATTTTAGTCAGCAATTCCTTTAACGTACCTCTCTAAAAAACAGTTTTTTTCTGAGCAGTTATATGTTGAGGCTCTTTGGTTTAAGCAGCAATGTTAGAGCCCCAGGGCCGTAGTGCCTCTACTCTTTGTCACTCTCTACTGCCATCTTGTGGTTGTTTTAAAGTACTGCGTTCCCCTCTGGGACGTTTCCTCCTGTTCCTGCATTTCCAGTTGCAGGTCCTCTACTGGTGCACTTCTGAAAATTTTTACCTGTATTACCCAGATTGGATCAAGGATACGTGGACAGCACCACCCACCCAGCAGCTGAAGACAATGACAGAAATGGAGATAAAAGCAGACTCGAGCCTTCACTCAGGGCTGCTGCAATTGCCTGCTTGCTGGCTTTGCTAGACACTGAACCTTTACACAGACTGTAACCTTTGCTGAAAAGGAAATAGGCGGCATGCCAGGCTTATAATGCGGTGGGGGAAACCCTGAATCTGGGACTGCTTCTATATCGAATCTGTTCGGGGAAAGGAGGGACCTTTAGCATAACTTTCCGAGCTGATTGGGTCAAGCGACACCTAGTGCCCTCCTACCAAAGGTTGGTTTTAGCCAATCACTATCAAATGTAAGCAGCAGGTATCATGAGAAACCACAACAAGGTCAGCTGGTCAAGGCACTTCTTGCTGTTGTTCTTTCAAAGACGAAATTGTGGATTCTGACTAAACAGATGTGATGGCAGCAGCTACGTGAGTCATCCTACGCTGCCATGTTTATTTTGGTACGGCAGCTATTGATTTCGTCACAGGGGTATGTCCCACCTTAAACCATAATACTGCAACGTGATTGTCCTGAACTGTTTTTGGTTTGGTCACAAATGGTTGAAGCAGGAGAGGTACAAAATGGATTCTCGTGTTTGTGAACATACAAATACCGTGAGAATTCAGCTTGCAGGCAAGATTAGCCATAGACAAGAGCAATGAATAAAAAATTATAAACAGATGTTAAGGACTAAAGGCTGGATAAAGGAACCCATGGACTTGTCTTTATTACTGACCTTTTTGATACTCTGTAGTTGGCTGTGGTCAGAACTCCTGTTTTGGGATCACGGACCGTAGCTCTGGCAAGCTTAGGGGAAAAAAAGACATAATAGACATTATAATAAAGGAATTTATCTATAATGTCTGTTGTTACCACATCTGCTTTAGGTTGTATGTTTAAAGGTAAAGATTCATGTATGTGAATGATGTCTATAATGTGCATAACTATAGAAAATTACAGGAAACTGCACAATTGTTCATCTGACTCCGACTGGAATGCACTGTTTGAAGCCAAACATGCTTTCTTTTTATCCAACGTCTGTGAACACATCCGGAAGAACAGCAGAAAGCTGTTGTATCGATCTGCACTAGGTAGAATCTGTAAATTGTGTACATTTCTTTGTCAAGATACCAAAAATGTTGACCAAACTGTCGGATTTACTTTTATTTACTTAATTTGCATTCTAAAGCTCAACAAAAAAAGGCTAAAGAGATTTTAAATCAATACTTCCATAGATCAGATTTATAGTTTAATTTAAATACACCTTACTAACATT
Source organism: Fundulus heteroclitus (assembly GCF_011125445.2). NCBI lineage: Eukaryota > Metazoa > Chordata > Actinopteri > Cyprinodontiformes > Fundulidae > Fundulus > Fundulus heteroclitus. Next base: position 11,685,573 of record NC_046371.1, on the reverse strand, counting down.
TGTAAACCGATTTTCCAAACAACTAAAAAAAACGTAAAACTAGCAAACCACCTTACATCTATAGAAACACCCCCCTGATCTGTTCTTTTAGTTGATGTATTCTTCATCTCACCCTGGGTTTCGCCAGCTCTTTAATCTTCTCAATTTCTTCATCCGACAGCATTTCTAAGTAGCGTACAATGTGGGGGCTGTCCCACTCATCCTCTTCCTTCATTGGCTTCAGGACCAGACGAGGGTTCCTGTTACCATCATGGTAGCGACAAAACAAACGGCTTCGCCTTGCTTCGGTCTGGGGGAAAAATAAAAGCATCAGAAAACAAATCTTAAGAAATGACTAATAACGTAAATGCTGAGGACTATATGACTGTTATATTTCAGAATCTGCTAGAATTGTGGGTGTACAGTTATATATATATATATATATATATATATATATATATATATATATATATATATATATATATATATATATATATATATATATATATATATATATATATATAAACTAAATACACCAACCCACAGTTAATTCTAAGAAATGAGTCCCCTAAAATGGTTCACCAACAAAGTGTAAAGCAAAGTTTTCACAAATCTTTCCAAAGGTTAACATTAACATAATCAACATGACCCAAGAGTGGAGCTCACTGAAAAATGTGTAACTTTATTGTGCAAACTTTGCAGAGACGAACATTTTGACAACACGTGCATCTTCAGAGTGAGCACAGCATCAAAGCAAATAAATGTACATAAACTGAAATGGATACACAAAAATCAAGTAAGAGCTCAACCATGAGTTCACTGTATAGAAAAAGGGTCCCACTCTTATTTTATTTGGCCAATAGGCTTGTGACAAGACTTTGCGTTCAGTTACTTTTTGAGACCTGTTTCAGGTTGTCCACAATTACTTCCTTTGATAAAGGACACAGATGTATCGAAAGGTCACGCTGCATGAAGTTTGCACGGTAAAGTTGGAATCTTATCAGTAAGCCTAATGTCTCACCATTTGGAGCCCCTCTCCTCTGCACAAAGCCTCATAGGCCTCCCTCTCTGGCAGATGGTCCTTGGGTCGGGTGTAGGTCCCCAGCTGAATAGGTTCCTCAGATGCAGGCTCGGAGGCCTGGTTGATCTCATTAAGCTGTCTGTACAGCAGTCGCTCAAAGTAACGGAGGTTTCCTCCTGCCCTCTCATGGTTGGGGTCTGTCAGTGTAAAAAGAATTAATTATTAGCATCTGGAAACACAATTGGAAAATCTGCAAATCTGACTAATGTCAGACAAAACTGTAATGTTTGTTCGCCAACACGGAGCAAAGCCATAAATCTGACACTATATAATGTAAAAGCTTTAGTAGGGGAAAAAGGGCAAAGGTGTGATTTTCTTATATCTTTAATGAGTCAGTTCATTTTGTCAAGCGCTTTATGGTGCAGTTGAGCAGTATCTGTCTTTTTACAGGCAAAGAACATTTAAAAACTATGTACACGTTTTTGTTCACTGTTCAATAAAATCGATGTACATCTAAAAAAAAAAAGTACAAATTATAAAAACTGCATGAAATTTTGAAATTTGTAAAAAGTTTCATGAAACTCCTCAGATCTTCATGAAACAAACATAACCATGCAGAAAATTCTGAATATCTTATCAACATGGGAACAACTAACTCTAATTTCAGTCGTTTTAATCAACTTTCTATTTCACTAATGAACACTTAATTTTAATTAAGATTTGCCCTTCTTTTGTGTTTTCCTGTGTTGCTTACAGATCAAAGTCACTACAAAGATCGAGTACGCCCTCTTGTGGTAATACTGTGGAATACAGCCATTCAGTATCAAAAAGTATTGTGTTTGAAGTCATATTACTGTCTGGGAGACAGTAATATGTAATTCTATGTCTTATATTGAAAAATAGTACCATAGTCACAGAAGCAAGGTGGTACATTTAAATCAAAATGTTTTACAATGACCAAACAACTCTTCTCAAAGGGGTTGAGTTTTAAGAAAGCTGGCACTCTAATTTCACCTCTTAATAAGTATGCTGGGACTGTGGGCTGATCACAATCTTTATTTAAGAAAGCAGAGGATGTCAAACGTTGCATAAAACCTCCTCAAATGCTGACCACAACCGTTCTGGGTAGACCAAGGCTGGCCCAAGGTCCTACGACGCCCCGAGGAGAATTTAATTTTAGGAGCCACTTCCAGCTAAACCAGTTTAACTAGAGAATGTTGATCGAGGCTTTGTTGAAACTCCAGCAGTTTATATATTTCTGGTATCGTAGGCTGTCTTTAAAATTGGTTATATTTTTAAAAACAACAAAAATGTTTAATGTAATGTTTCTCCACAGTGCTGACAAATATGTCCAGATGGTAACACAGTTTTACCAACCTTATCCTGGTGGTGTTCACTTCGAAATGGAGCTGATTAACTCCCCCCAGGGTCAGAACCTGCTGTACTAATTGTTCTGGGCTTTATTTATTGTTTTAGCTTTAGACATGACAATTAACAATTGAAAGTCACGTCATTTAGAAATGTTACTGTGCCTGGGTCCGTAGCAGTAACAGTAGAAAAGACTTCTACATTCCATATAAGCAATGGGAAGATGATAGGTGATATAAAGAATGTGACAAAAAGACTTAAAAAGTACCAAATATGCATTTAACATGTGCAGTTATGCCGTTATTTTTACTGGAAACTCCAATAACATATGTCCATGCAGGTAGTGTTTTGTGTTTATTCTTTTGTGTAGTTTGTTGACTGGAATAATGCTAAAAATAACTAATTTAATTTCCTTAAGATGACAAATGCTGAAAGAATTCTGTACATTTTGAGTAGTACATGTACGTATGTCACCAGTATGATGCCCCCCCTGCTTGTTAGATATTAGATATTAAAAATACATAAATCCAAGACAGCCCTCATAAGTTCCTTGATGTGTGGGGTCCTTTTAATAGATACATTCAAAATAATGGGTTATAATGAGTGTGGTACTCATCTGGACCTGTACTCTTTTTTTTCTCTCTCTTCTTACTCATCATTATTATTATTACTGGCATTATCATTTTTTGCTTTCATCTTTTATTGATATTCTGTTTTTTTACGGTGAACTGCTTGATACAATGTCTCCAGAATTGTCTGTTGTTCCCTTTGACTCTGACTCGTGCTCTATTATGCTCTTCGGTTTGACAAGTACATCTTTTATCCTCTTATCAGTTTTCCAGTAAGCTGACACTGTTTTGTCTTTTTGATTTTTGTGATTGTTGTGCTTGTTTACTTTTTGTTGTTGTATTTGCTTATTTTTTTTCTTCTGTTTTGGTTGTTTAACTCAAACTATAAATATATTTATATATTAAAAATACATAAATCCAGTAAAAATAAGAAATATTTGGCACCAAACATCGGCGTCTGGATGGAATCAGCTTCAATTTAGTATGCAGCATAGGCGATAAACCGAAGATTTACGACAATAGCCAACGTCATTTTGCCTATGTTTTCTGTGTTTTAAAAAAATTAAAAGAAAAGTTGTTGTCTTGTATTGGCTGTGTAAAGGCAGGCCATACTCGTGTGCCTTTAAGACGCTGAGCTACCTGTACAGTCTGTCGTCACATGACATGAAGTGGGAGATGGTGAGGTTGAGAAAATGGAGGAAATTCCAGATGTTTTAGCGGCGGTGGCGGTAGAGCTGCTCGAGGAGGAAGAGTAGCAGCTGTTAAATACGTTGCAGCCACATCTGATCTCTGCTTCGGTCGCATGATGGACCTGTTCATTAGTCTGGCTGTACATTATCTAAATAACGAATGCTTGAGACGGCATATTTACCAGCCGATACCGTGGAAACGATTGGACAAGGTTTAAGTGCGATGATGTCTGCGTGGGACATCAAGAAAGAGGAGCTTGTCACTATTACTACTGACAAACATCGTTATAGCTGAACTCAAAAAACAGACACAAGAGCAGTGTTTTGGGCACAGGCTGCACCTGGCAATCGGTAAGTGTTATCGTCCGTAGATTATTATCGAAGTGAACTGTTCAATATATCGCAATATTGATTTTAGGCCATATCGCCCAGCTCTAATGCAGCGGGGGAGCAGGATCTCTCTGGTTCAGTTTGGCCTTTTTCACCGAGCTCTCCTTATACAAGACGGTGAGGTAATTTAAGAAGATACCAGTGATTTTGCTGCACACCCTGACAATTCCCAAAAGGTTATTCCTGTGTTTGCAAGTTAAAAAAAAAAAAAAAAAAAAAAAAAAAAAAATCTAACAGATGAAAGTAAAATTTAATAGGAACTCAATATAACAAGAAGAAAAAGACTTCTCATAAAAGTAGAATTCACATTTAAACCACAAAGCTTCCGCTAAAAAATACATTTGCTGTTTAGACTGGAGAAGGGGGCAAGCAGGAGGAGAAAATATTTTTGCAAGAAGCATTAAGTCTTGATATTTGGCATTTTAATTCCTCCATAACGCCACAGCTCTAAGTGAACAAAGTGCAGCAGTCCGCAGAGCCTGTGGTGCAGAAATAACTACTTGAAACCACTAACTTCCACAAAGAGTGGGCAACACCCTGCTGCACTGGTGAGCCCAGAGCAAAAGCCCCACTCAGGTCACAGAGTGCTTTGTGATTTATGAGGGAAAACAACCTATCTTTATGTCACAGTATCTGATTATGGTTCTATGGGCTGGCTGGGCAGTGCCTGTGTTTATTATTGGTAACATACACAGACTTCCACTTCTCTTTTAGATTTCTAGAGATAAAAAAAATGTGTTCGTTGTTCTTACGACCCACCGATGGCCACCAGCCGGCGTGTAAGCTCAATGGCCCGAGGTATGTCACCCAGTTGGTAAACAGAGTAGCTGAGGTAGTCCAGGATTGCTGCTTTGGTGACCACGGCTTCCTCTCCGTCGTCCAGCTGCTTGAGAGCCTGCTGAAACCACAGAACGGCGTGGTAGTAGTCTGCGTCGTTGTAGGCCGTCTTTGCCATGTCGAAGCAATCATCCACGGTCAGGACAGCGTCGGAGTGAACACCTGGGCGGGAATTCAATAAATAACATTTAAAACTATCTTCATTACACAACATTTATCATAACAATAATGTAAAAGTTGGACAATATTTAACTTACTATAAAGATTTCTAAGTTTTATTAAGCTGGGTAAAAAATAAAAAAAAATGTTCCCCTTGAAAAAAGATGGTAGTCATAACATTACTTTGATTAATCCAAGCAAACAAAGTTCATTCCAAAACTATGAGTTGTTAATTTCTCTGTATTTTCTAAACTTAGTGACTTTTTCAAATGAGGTTTCTGAAACATTCCTTGAAAGAAGACAAAAGCAGGTCTGGGTAAATAAACCCAAACCTGTTTTTATGTAGTCCATGTTCTCCTTCCCTGATTTCCTACATAAACTAGACAACTCCACCCTCATAGTTTCTCTTAAGTGGTTCTATTTGTGTTAATAAAATAGAAATGAAAGTAAAAAACATATTTTGCTTTAGTAGGTTTGTACCAGATATTCTTCACAACCACAACTTTAAATGTATTTTATTGGGATTTACCAACACAAAATAGTGCATAATTGTGAACTTTTTATAAATAAGTCCTGTAATATATAATTAAAATAAAATATAAATAAATAAATAAAACCTGTAATATGTTTCATAATTAGTAGAGTCCACTTTGTGTGATTTATTCTCAGCTCTGCTGTGAAGTTCTCAAGTGTTTTGTGTGAGAACATTGGTGAACAAACAGCAAGATGAAGACCAAGAAACACAGCAGACAGGTCAGGGAGAAAGTTATGGAGAAATCTAAAGCAGGACTGGGTAAAAAGCATGATCACAATCTTCGAACATCCCAAAAAACACAATCCATAACCTGAAAATGAAAAAAAGGAAGGTACTGCAGACCTAGATCCACAGTTCAGGAGGGAGAATCTGCCGACAGGACAGCTGCAGTTGACACATCTGGCCTTTATAGAAGAAAACCACAAGAGGTCTCATTTTCAGTTTGCCATCATTTACAGAACACAGCAAACATGTGCAATAGGCCCTTGCCTGAACCAAAGTTAAAACCTTTGGCCTGCATGCAAAACAGCATCTGTGGTAGAAAACAAGGTGGTGGCAGCATCATGCTGTGGGGAGGCCTTTCTTTAACATGTAACGGGAAGTTATTCCATTTTAATGGGACGATGAATGGAGCTGAACACGGCGATCCTAAAAGAAAACCTGTTAGAGACTGCAGCAGGGACTTTTCGGTGCTCAATGCACGTTGCATGTCTCTGTGTGTAGTGCAAACAATTTGTTTCCTAAATGTTGGTTATTACTAAGTTTGGTTCTACTCTAAACTCCGGAATTACTTTAAAATGTAACTCCAGCTCAACCCTAAAGCAACAGTAACTTTAAGTTAGTTAGTTTATATTTGCACATAAACACTTTCACACAACCATTTCTGACTCTTTGGTTACCTGGCAATTTTCCTTTGGAGAACGCTTCTGAATCTAGTTGATATGTATCCTGAAGACGCATCAAAGCCTTGGCTGCACCGGTCTCATCCTCCGCATCAGGAAAGTACTGTCTGTGTACGGAAATGTTGCCGATGAAGCCTGTGAAAAAGAAACGTTCACAAAGGGGACAGATTTTATTTTTCTGTATAACTACTGTACCGAACCTGGTTGTTTGTGGTCAGTTATAAACATTTATGATACATTATAGTTTTTTTTGTTTTTTGTTTTTCAAAACAGTTAAACATCACAACTTATTTTTGTCAGTAGAGGCAGTACAACCAAAGTAAACACTAATCATAACTGTTCGCCTCGTGCAGCCCGGGGTTTATGATGCCAATATGTGATATGATGTGACCGGCTGCCACTGCTGCATTAACTTTCCAAGCTGGCTTTCACGTTACCCAGCAGTTTAATCTGTGGAGCAGTGATTTAATAACCTGAGCTACACGTGAATCTAAGGAGATTGTGCCTTGGAGATGAAACTTGGATGTTTCTGTAAAACACAGACACAGCAGAATAGGGAATATACAGAAGGTCTGATCTATGTTGGTGAAGATTCTCAGTCATCCAGGTCATGATAAATGTCATGATAAAAAAAATAAAACAACTGGACTTCTATTCTGAAGCTGAAAATGTTTTGCTTCCCTTCCAGGAAGCCTTCTCAATTCAAAATGTCTGGAGTAATGTGGAGTTCCATGTTTTATAGACCTGCTGATGAGGCCTTATTAGAGCTTACATTCACATGTAGATCCACCTTGAATTGAAAAAGCTTCCTTGATGGGAAGCGAAACAATCTACCTGATCTACCGAGTGGTCCAAATGTTAAAAAGAACTATAGATAATTGTAAAAAAAAAAAAAGTGTTAAATGTTGAAATCCTTTTACCTTCTCTTATGGAAATATGTGGGGTATCTAGAAACAGGAAGTCCACAGCAGATTAACTTATCTACAACTTTTCTTTGTGAAAGTATCACTGTACCAACAGCCAAGGTGTTTAGAGAGTAATGAGCAGCAACGCTTCATAGGAGAGAGTTTGATTACTGTACCGGTCCATCGGAATAACTAAGAAAGTCTCATGGCAGTTATTTTATTTCAGCAGCATAAGCCTAAAATGTAAATGTTGGTTAAAGTTAATGAAAACCCCAAATCAGAATGGGACAAAACATCAACAACAAATGATAATCATACATGAATGTTAAACTGTGACCTACACAATCACAGGGAAAACCACTGACTTGACCATTGGGGTAAGCAACACAACAGCATTGCTAGAGGATGTTCACAGAATGCTGTATCCAAGCAAATGAACAGAAAGTTGAGTGGAAGGAAAAAAGTGTGGTAGAAAATGGTGCACATGCAGCAAGAATAACCACAGCCCTGAGGGGAAGCGGAGCCACTATGTAATGCTGCACTGATGCCCTAATTCAGGCAAAAGGATTAAGTATTGAGTGCATAGACAGTCTTTTATTAGTGTTATGTAATATTTTAACTGAATTTGGGGTTTTCATTATCTGTAAGGTAAGAGCCTCAAAATGAGCAGAAATACATGCTTGAAATACACGACTGTGTTTTTAATGATTCTCTTAATTAGTTTTAATTTTTATTTGAATTTAAATACTAAAATACATTTTTACTTACATTCTAAATTATTAAAATGCATCTGTACATTATCTTTATCCACATGGGATAGTTTATTTTGCTTTCTGTATCAGTTTTATTTTACTTGCTTTACATCAATACATCTATTTCACCAAAGACAAAACATGGATGGCAGATAAATCTAAAAGAAGATTCCTAAAAAAGTTAGGAAACAAAACAACTGGACTTTTTTTTTCCGAAGTTTGAAGACGTTTCGCTTCCCATCCAGAAAGCTTTCTCAATTCAAAATGTCTGGAGTAGTGTGGAGTTCCAAGCTTTATCTTTCACACAGAGCTAAACGAAATGTGGTACCAAGTAGTGACATTTCTAGGATTTACATCCAGCTTTTTTGCTCTAGTAGCCACGTCGACAGATTCGTTTCTAGGTTTGGCTCGTGTTCTGTTTAACCGTCTCACACAGATAAGGCTGTGCCTTAACATGCACACACCCAAAGTGAGAACAGGGCCAAAATATGCTCAGATGAGGAACAGCTGCAGTCAAAACACGACGTCAACGGTTCATTAGGGGCAAGCAACAGTTGAGCAAAGCTGCACAGCAGACAGTGCTGTGATCGCTCTGCTTACATCCCTTCTGGATTTATTTGTTGCCAGCTCTGCACCGGGCAACATTAAAGGGAGAAAATGCAGTTTTCTGCATGGTTTGGAAGAAATTGTGTCAGGATGCTGAAAACTGCATTCGGAGGCTTTTCAAATTAAATAAAATTGATTAAAGCTGGTTAAGTGTAATAGACTACAGGAAAAGACTCTGAAGTTATTAAATGTGTCAAATAGAGACATCCAGACTTTACAGGCCGAGTCTTTGGTACTAGACATACTTCCTTACCATCTGAGGGATTCTGTAGCACAAGGGTCTCCAGTTCAGACCACTCAGTGTTGAGCCTTTTCATCAGTTTGTAGGCGTTCACCGGATGGGCCAGGTAGCCCTCAGGGTCCGAAGTGGATACTCTTGTCAGAGCATCAAGTTTGCTTGCCCAACTAGAAAAAAAAGAATACAAATAAACAGTCTTTACATCTGCAAAAGCATTTGCAAGCACTACAAACAAAAACATTTATTTAAATATATTACTGATAATCCTAAATAACCTTAAAAGGGAATAAAATATATGTACAAAAAAAAAAAAGAAAAGGTTATGTTATTGTAAAGACACCGATGATGCAGTGCAAGTTAATGAAACTGGAAACCTTATTTCTTGCCATGAGGGAGGCTGAAACAGAGATCAAGACCAGTGAAATCAGTCATAGCACCGATACATTAACATAATGAAAAACGACCTCAGCCACAAGCTTTCTTGTCATCTACATGAATCTACTATGAGGGGCATTTTAAAAGAACTAGTAATTGTTGCTGTTGCATAAAAACTGCTACGCAATAACAGAAATAAAATTTGGGTCTGACATCCTGCTGTGAGAAAAAGATCTAATTGCTTTCAAACACGCCAATTGAGAAAAAAAACTTGCTGTATAAAGCTTGCATATGATCAATGTGAGTCATGTCTCCTTCAGTCTATCTCTATCCATCCATCAACTCTGACTACCATCACTATGCCTGCTGAGGACAAGCATCCCCACGGTTTAATTGCTCACTGCCTTCACCATGTGTCACACGGGGGCCTTAGTTTTTTACGACACAAAATATTTTGTGCTCTTTCCTTTTAAACATTTTCCCAAAGAAAGCCAGGTTTGTGGAGTGCCTAATTGCTCTGCTGTAGACAAATTCTTCCACCAGAGCTATGTATGTCTGCACCTCCTCCTGAGTGAAGATTAGTTTGTCCCTTTTTGGCTTCACTGAGTAATGCTTTTCTTGCCTGATCTGCCAGTTTACGCAGACAGTTATGACTTGATGTGAGTTTACACTGCAGGAGCTTTTTAAAAGGAACAAGGGTAGTTTTCTGGGGTGGTTTTACTCCTCGTTGCATTTCCATTTTGGGAACCAGTATTGAATATTTTCACAGCTAGGAGGAAGTGGCAGGAGCATGTGGAACACAGCAGACCCTGCACCCCGCCACCTCAGCTGAGCCTTTATTTTCTTCAAGGTGAGATGTCTATTCTGCAAAGAACTGCAGCTATGAACCGGATGTGTCATAACTGCGTTAGAATTATGTTTATTATAAATCAGTGTCAGACACAATTTCATTTTAGTGTGGCTTTTAGATAAAATGTATTCTTCAACATATGTTTTAGTGGTTCTACATCGACAATGGTGAAGAAGATTAGTCGTATCAGCCACCTTCCAGGCAGCTATGGTCAGCCTCAAGATCTGGGAAGCGCAAGGTTCCATCTGCCCCAAGACAAAGGGCAGCTCATCCAGATCAAGAAAAAGAGGAAAAAAGCTTCAAATCAGGTTAGTCAGGCTACACCTCTGCCTGATGACAGAGAGGACATTGGGCACAATCCAGGTGACCCTGACACTGAGCCACTTGTACCTACATTTACATTGTTGTACATTTTAAGACAGTTTGGGATTGATAATTCTTGTTTTCAATAAAATATCTCTGGTTGGAGATAAAATTATACAATTCTTCTCATTTTCTATTGATTTTATTGATATTATGCTGTGCACAATGGTACATTTTGATGAAACACAGGGTAAATCTTATGACCAAACTCTTTGTCATATGCAGAAGGTATCCTACAATGGAAATCTGCACTTTTATCTGACCAGATTCCCTTTTATGGGGCGGGTGCGGGGGGGCGGAAAAATATTTGGCACAGATTTTGCCCATTTTGGCACAAAATCACAGGTCTGCCTGGCACACTGCCCACTAAAACCTTTGTGGAACAAATACGCTTTAACTGATTCAGTCCAGATTTGTTGCAGTTATAGTCAAGATGTGGATTTATAAAGTCTGAGGCTTCTCATATATTTTCAATGGTGTTTTCATGGTGTTTTGCAGCGTTTATTTTGATAAAATTTAGGCAAGGATTAAAAACTTTACATTTTTTCTTTGTTTAATCACCTATAAATCAGACATGGTGACATTTGCAATAGTGATTCAACATAAAAAATATTCTTTACTGCCTTTGTGTCACATAAAAACTAACATTTCTACTTTACGACTTTGGAGCTGTACTTGATTTAAATCACATATGTAATTTTAGGCGAAAATTGCTCCTGAAACCCTCTGGGCTTAAGGGGTTTGTGAGATGTTCATCTCCTGAGTTTTTGTTTTATAGCCTAAATCTGCTTTAAACAAATCCAAAACTGTATTCCTGACTCATCTGCTGTGTTCCTTGGTCTTTTTTATGCTTTTTGTTCATTGATGTTACCTAACAAATCTCTGAGGCCTTCATAGAACAGCTGTAATTATACTGAGATTAGATTAGAGCATTTACTAATCAGGAGGCTTCTTAATGATAGTTGGCTGCATTGGATTTCCTTAAGTAATTGCTATCAGAGTTAAGAGGACTGGATCCAAATACAGAATTTTTTCCAGTTTTTGTTTGTCTACTTGCAGAAAAATCCCATTAGATTAAATCGAGGTCCATGGTTGTAACGTGACATAACCTGGTAAGTTTTAAGGGATGTGAACGCATTAGCAAAAGCTGTATTCAAAGATAAAGTTTAATGATCATCAAAGCTGCGTATTTCCTGGCACTGCGTGAGCAGGCAGCCTGTTTCCTCACTCAGCCATGAGTCGTTCTTATTAAATGTATTTTTAGACGTGTCAAGTTTTTCAGTTATTCCCGCCTTGACTATACAGGTTATGGAGCCGACCGTTTTGTGGGCAACTTTGTTTTTTGTTTTTTTATAGCATTTGTGTTCGGAGACCGAGTGAGGGGCAACATGCTTCCATTGTTTACACCACAGATTAGCTATTAGCTCTCGGTAGATCTGCTGGGCCGCCTCCCAACGTGCAGCCCGGTATTCGTTGCGAGTTAAGAAGCAAGCAACGCGAGTCCTGCGTTGGCTCTAAACGGTGCAACCGAAGGAGAAAGTACTGTCTGGCTGCCCTGTCCATCCTCATGGGAAATATAAGGATCCCTTCCTCACAAAGTGGATGATTTGGCAGCGCTAACCTAAATACAGGGATGCTACCAGGAGAGCACCTTGGCTATGTCAACAAAATATTTAATTATCAAAGAGATGCTCTGCAATAAGAATATCGAACTGTTAGCCGTTGGCACAAGTCCATGCTCGCTGCTGCCGAAGTTTACGCATGTTCTCGTGATAAATGGTCTGAGGAAGCTTTGAGGGACTGTTTCAGCCTCACTGTGTGGGAAAAGCTCTGTCCTCGTCACGTAGAAAACAGCAACAGCGTCCCATGCTGCATCACAGAACACATTAATATCTGCGTGGGTGACACTGTGCCCCTCATAAAGGTACGGTGTTTCATCATCTGGTGCAGTTTGGCACTGCTGGACATTGTCTCCCATGGATGAAGCTGTTGCATCCTAATTGCACAAAGCAGCGTTTCCACAGATCCTTTCGCCCAACAGCGGCTGGGCCTTATAACCACCACTGCTCCCAACAACCTCAGTCCCTGCTGGCTTTTTCAGTTTTTCCAGTCATGTAAAAAGTCAGCTGTTTTTTTTTTATGCGTAAATATACATGTTTTGCATATTAAAAAAAAAAAAAAAAACGGTTTACTTCGTTGCTCACCTGTTTAATTTTTTGAGTAAGCATTTTCTTAATAACTTAAGTATTTTTTCTTTTGTTTTTCTTTGCTGATGATACACCTCAGTTTCGCCACTGTGGGAGAATAAAGGATCTTTCTTCCCTGTTCCCTTGTCTATTAACACATGAGCTATTAAGTTCAGAGGTTATTCCAAGTTACAAGGTTTAAAGAAGTACCTTTTGATAGCAGCCAGCTTGGACTCCTCAGCTTGGATGTATTCCCTCAGAGACTGGACCAGCTCCTTTTCTGTGTAGATTAGGTCAGTCATTTGTCCTACAGAGTCAAACATACACATATATCACTGGTCAGTCAGTGCTACAACAGATAAAGATGCCATCATTAAGCCGTCTTTTATAAAAGCTACAGAAAAAAAAGGTTACAGTTTATATACTTTACACGCATCTAGCCTGTTTTCAAGACTTTTTTAGTAAAATTGTTTTGTCCGGCTGTGTTGAAATACATCCTAGTTGCATGCTGTGGAGCAGCGATAGCGTAGGGTTATTGAGCAAACAAAGCCGAAAACTAATCCTTGAACCATGGAGGAGTATAGAGTGCACACTTCAGGGAGGCATTCAGCTGTGACTAATACTGAGGGCCAGAAAGCACCGAGGGGAAAAATGCAACCAATCAGGAAAGTGCAAATGCGATGCACACTGTACAATATTTCATTGCTGGAATGTAAGGCAGAGTTTCATCCAACACCATTGAAACAAAATGCAAATAAGCAACAATGTGGAAGGAACATAAAGTTATTCCATCCACCGTATCCTCCAACAGTTATTAAGGATGAGGAAATCTTTTAGGGGAACTTTTGTTTGCATTGATTGATAATGTGTAGCACTCTAGTTCTGCACATTATCATTCTGGGACTGCTCCATTTGAATCTGTTTTAGGGAAAGGAGGGAATTTCAGCAGAACTCTGGCCTGATTGGGTGAAGCGACACCTAGCTCCTGCTTAACAAAGGTTGCTTTTAGCCAATAATGGTATGAAATTAAAATGTAAGCAACATGCAACATGAGAAACCACAAGAAGGTTAGCTAGTCAAGGTGTTTCTTGCTGTTCTACTATCAAAGAAGAAATCTTGACTTCTTACAAACAGATGTGATAGCAGCAGCTACGTCTGCGTCCTCCTGTGGTGTCATGTTTGTGTTGGTTCTGCTTTGGGCTCAACCGTTCTTGCTTTCGTTGCACTGGTATGTCCCGCCTTATACCTCAGTATTGACACGTGATTGGCCCGAACCGTTTTTGGTTCGGACACAAACGGTTGAAGCCGGAGCAGCACAAAATGGATTCTTGTGTATTTGTGAACGCACAAATACCGCGAAAATCCATCTTGCAGGCAAGGCTATATTTAACAATGCAAAATATTTTATTAATAAATTGTATATCTTCAATATAAAACAAATAAACTTTATTTTCAAGGTCTTTTTTTTCTAAATTGTAACCACGATATCAGATCTAAAATAAAGTAAAGCGAGCATGACAGGGTATTTGCAAGCAAAGAAAGCTTAAATACGGAACGAAAAAAGGAGAAAAAAAATCTGAATTTAACAAAGAAATAAGGTCATTTTCACCTACCAATAGAGGTAAAGATCTCCCCATGCGTAGACCAGCAGCAGAAACAGAGCAAAATCCAGGAGATACAAAACAGAGAGTTCCTCATTTTGACCTTTTCAGTAACCTATAATACCAGAAACACATTATATTAGTATAGAAGGAATCACACAATATTGTAAGAAAAAAAATTTAAATTGAGAGTAAAATGTAAAATTGTAAACTCATTTAAAATAACTCTTTAAAAAGACTTTTACTATTTGACAGTACCTGTAACCAAATATATAATAGTGTTCCCATCAGGGATGTTCCAATCAAGATTTTATGTTCGTTTTATTTAAATGTTGAATATCTGTAGATACTATGTCCGCCGTCGATGCTACACAAACATCAAAATTTACCCAATCTGAATGTTCGGCACCTCAGTGGCTCTGTAGTGCAGTGAAGTAAACCTGTGTTCAAGTTAATTTGCTCTTTTTATTATTGGCTAGGTAAAATGAAAATAAAATAAAAATGTTGTACCCCAGTGAGTGTTAGAACTATAAAACAGTTAAATATATTGGTGGTATTCAATATAGCTCTGTTCAAATCCCCTCAAAAAATACCTAAATTGCAAATATTTGATGTTGCAACTGAACTGTTTTCCTTATCGACTTCTAAACAGTTCTGTACCTCAAACAAGCAGGCACAATTTCATCATAACTTTTTTAATTGCAGCTGTATTAAGACCCAGCTGATGTGAAATCATACAACAGAAAAACCCCGTAAGATGTTTGAAGTTGAATGTTCTGGGTTCTGATACAAACCCCTTGATCAGGACCTCTGATCCTTGGATCCTTTAGTTTAGATACTGACATCTGTCAACTGCCTATTTATTCTATTAAATATATAAATTGACTTGCAGTTGTGTACACAGGGATACCATGTTTCTGTACTAAAAGTGTCTAAGTGTTTAAAACAGTCTATGGTTCCTGTGACTAAGTCATCACCGGCTGTTCTATCCACTTCTTAGTAAAAATCAACAGGAATCTGCAGGTACAGTGAAAAATACATGTTTCATTTACAGGAGAGCTGAACATGCGATACGATGCTACAAAGTTGTCTCATTTCCCCGTTGACCATGTTCGGAAAGATCAGAGGAAGTTTTTCTATCTTGTTCTGACTTTACTCTGGCGACCAGATGGCTGCTGATGTGCACAATAAAATCCAAACTTCGCAATAAACCAGAAACAGCCATAAAAAAAATAAAAAAAAAAAAAAAAAAAAGAATGGCCCAACCTCCTTCCAACTTCCACATCTGAAATACATGAATGAAAAACAGAACAATACCAGGAGACTTAAATCAAACTAAAAGTTAAGTTTTAGTCCAAACAGCACTAAAAAAAAATCTATTGTTTCTGTGTGTATTGAAGGTTTTTATTAGAAGCTTGGGTTGTTTTATCTGGGCCAAAAGGAACACGATCTGTGTGAGCTCTTTGTTCACGGACCAGAACCGAGAGACACTTTCATTGTAAAAGTCCCTCTGGCTTCACGGCCATTCTCAGTGACGACTGCTACAACCATACAAACACGTCCACACTGGCAAACACCGGCACAGCCGCACACGGGGCTCCGTCTGCACAGCTACATAATCAAGGACGCCAGAAAAAACAACAACAAAAAAAACAAAAAAAAAACAGAAACAAGCAGACTAAGGTTCATCCTTTGATTTAAGATAAAATCCAGTTAAAAAAGAAAGAATTTCACAAACAATTCACCTACTAAGGAAACATGAAGTAAAGACATTTTGCAGCTAGAATGTTGCAAGATATTACTTCAAAGAAAAAGCACAATGACTTACTTAAAAACAGAGGTAAAGATTTTAAATAAAAAATATAAAATGTACTTCTTGAATACAATTGCAGTGCACCCACTTCCAGCTCTAGGGGGCGTCTACCAATCAGTTCTTTAGCAAAAGGAAACTTTTCATCTGGTTTCAGTGGGATTAAAAAAACGGATGCACAAGAAAAAAAATAAAAATAAAAGTCTTAACTAGATTTAAATGAAAGTAAATGTAAACTTTAATTATGCTGGTGCATAGAAGGAGTTTATTGCCATCTTTAGTTTTAATGTCTTTACAATTATAGTTATTACAATGGAATGTGCCACAGTGGGTGTGGGCGTGTAAGTGACTGAAGCATAAAACATTTTTGAGAGGGAAAGGACTAAAACCCAGAGATCTAGACCTTTTTTTTTTTTTTTTTTTTTATAAATACATTTTATTTTTGCCAATGAATCTATTAACTTGTGAAAACTCAACTTTTTGCACTCGATGAATTGAAGCTGCTCTGGTTTGTAAAACTCTGCTTTGCTGAATTCATGAAATCCAGAATTTCCCAAATGAAGCCGGTACTGAAAACACCCATGGATGCAAGGCGCTCCCCATGTCAATAACCTGGAATGTCATCTGAAACTGGGCCGTTCTCTCAGGGATTTAATTCAGATGATATAACTTGTAATTACAAAGATTACAAACACTGAAGTATTTTGGTGATTGTGCTTTGCAGCAAATGTAAGCTCAAATTCTGCTTATCCAGAAAATATGCAGCAGCAGGAGAAAAGAAAAACTGAATTTTTGATCCAGAAATTTCGGCCAAATGAAAAGCATGTCCCCCTACTGTACAGAATGTGACCTCAATTCAATTCAATTCAATTCAATTCAATTTTATTTATATAGCGCCAAATCATGAAACATGTCATCTCAAGGCACTTTACAAAGTCAAGTTCAATCATATTATACAGATTGGGTCAGATTATACAGATTGGTCAAAAATGTCCTATATAAGGAAACCAGTTGATTGCATCAAAGTCCCGACAAGCAGCATTCACTCCTGGGGAACCGTAGAGCCACAGGAAGAGTCATCTGCATTGTACATGGCTTTGCTGCAATCCCTCATACTGAGCAAGCATGAAGCGACAGTGGGAAGAAAAACCACCCATTAACGGGAAAAAAAAACCTCCGGCAGAACCGGGCTCAGTATGAACGGTCATCTGCCTCGACCGACTGGGGTTACAGAAGACAGAACAGAGACACAACAAGAGAGACAAAAAGCACAGAAGCACACATTGATCTAGTAATCTGTTCTACATTAGATGGTAGTAGCGGGTGAGCCGTCTTCTCTGGATGATGTCACAGTTAACAGAACGCCAGACCAGGTGTACCTACTATGAAGAGAAAAGAGAGAGAACAGAAAGTTAAAGCAGAAATGACAACACATAATGCATAATTGAAGAACAGTAGAACTCAATATAGTGAGAAAATTAGATCCTGATATACTCCAGTAACCTAAGCCTACAGCAGTAAAACTACAAAGGTAGCTGAGAGTAACATGAGTCACTAGTTATAATTTTTGTCAAAAGAAAAGTTTTAAGCCTAGTCTTAAAAGTAGACAGGGTGTCTGCCTCACGGACCAAAACTGGGAGTTGGTTCCACAGGAGAGGAGCCTGATAGCTAAAGGATCTGCCTCCCATTCTACTTTTAGAGACTCTAGGAACCACCAGCAGACCTGCGGTCTGAGAGCGAAGTGCTCTGTTAGGAACATACGGGGTAATCAGAGCTCTGATATATGATGGAGTTTGATTATGAAGGGCTTTATACGTTAGAAGAAGAATTTTAAATTCTATTCTTGATTTAACAGGAAGCCAATGAAGGGAAGCTAAAATTGGAGAAATATGATCCCTCTTGTTGATTTTCATCAGAACTCTTGCTGCAGCATTTTGGATCAGCTGAAGGCTTTGAACTGCATTTTGTGGACTTCCTGATAGTAAAGAATTACAATAGTCCAGCCTTGAAGTAACAAATGCATGGACCAGTTTTTCAGCATCACTCCTGGACAGAATGTTTCTAATTTTGGCGATATTCCGGAGGTGAAAAAAGGAAACTCTGGAAACCTGTTTAATATGGGATTTAAATGACATGTCTTGGTCAAAAATAACACCAAGATTTTTTACTTTATTACCAGAGGCCAGTTTAATGCCACCCAGATTAAGTGATTGGTTAAGAAGTTTATTTTTTGAGGACTCTGGCCCAAAGATTAAAACTTCGGTCTTGTCAGAATTTAGATGCAGGAAATTTAAAGTCATCCAGCTTTTGATGTCATCAAGACATGACTGCAGTCGAAGTAATTGATTGGATTCATCAGGATTTATGGATAAATATAGCTGAGTATCATCAGCATAACAGTGGAAATTAATCCCATGCTGTCTGATAATTTTGCCTATCGGAAGCATATATATAGTAAAGAGAATTGGTCCAAGGACTGAACCCTGTGGTACTCCACAAGTGACCCTAGAGTTTGAGGAAGATTTATTATTAACATGAACAAATTGGAATCTGTCTGACAGATAAGATTTAAACCAGCCTAATGCTTTCCCCTTAATCCCTACAGTATGTTCAAGTCTTTGTAGGAGAATATTGTGATCAACTGTATCAAACGCAGCACTGAGATCTAACAGGACAAGTATAGACACAAGTCCATTATCTGAGGCCATGAGAATATCATTAGTGACCTTCACCAGAGCTGTTTCAGTGCTATGATGAGCTCTGAAGCCTGACTGAAACTCCTCAAGTAGGTCATTACTTTGTAAATGTTCACAAAGTTGATTAGCAACTACTTTCTCAAGAATTTTAGATAAGAAAAGAAGATTAGATATAGGTCTGTAATTTACTAACTCATCTTGATCAAGAGAAGGTTTCTTAAGTAAAGGTTTAATAACAGCTACTTTCAAAACCTGTGGTACATATCCATTTACTAAGGATAGATTAATCATGTCTAAAATAGTGCCACTGATCAAAGGGAATATGTCCTTAAACAACTTGGTTGGGATTGGGTCTAACATACAGGTAGAAGGTTTAGATGAAGCTAAAATTTTAGATAGCTCAGAAAGCTCTACTGCTTCTAAACAGTTCAAACACTGCGCAGATTCTAAAGATTCCTCCAATGCTGCCTCACTTACTGAGGACGAGGTAATCATGTTTGGGAGGATGCCAATTATTTTATTTTTAATGGCATCAATTTTATTTATGAAGAATCCCATAAAATCATTACTACTGAGAGCTAAGGGAATGGATGGATCAACAGAGCTGTGGCTCTGGGTAAGTTTGGCAACTGTACTAAAGAGAAATCTAGGATTATTTTTATTCTCTTCAATTAATGATGAAAAATATGCTGCTCTAACTCTGCGGAGGGTCTTGTTATACAACAATAGTCTGTCCCTCCAGATTAAGTAGGATTCCTCTTGGTGTGTAGAGCGCCATTTTCTCTCCAATATCCTAACATTGCGCTTCAAGGAACGCAGCTCTGAATTAAACCAAGGAGCCAGCTTCCTGTGAATAATCACCTTCTTTTTCAAGGGAGCTACATTGTCTAATGCAGAACGCAATGAGGAAGTCACATTGTTAGCAAAGGTATCGATTTGTGAATGGGAAGAAACAGCAATGCTGCCATCTACAGGGCATTTCTGCAATACTGAGGATATTAAGAAGGGGACAGACTCTTTAAGTTTTGATACAGCATTATCCGATAAAAATCTACTATAATGGAACCCTCTTTTGGGGGTGGAGAATTCAGTTAGATTAAACTCAAATGTTATTAAAAAATGATCAGACAGGACAGGGTTGTGAGGAAATACTGTTAATTCTTCACAATCAATGCCATATGTCAGCACAAGGTCTAAAGTATGGAGCCGAGAGTGCGTCGGTTCATGCACATTTTGAGCAAAACCAATTGAATCTAGGATAGTTTTAAAGGCTACACTAAGGTTATCACATTCAGTGTCAACATGGATGTTAAAATCACCCACTATAATAACCTTATCAGTATTTAACACCAAATCAGATAAGAAATCTGACAACTCATCCAAAAACTGAGTGTAAGGGCCTGGTGGACGATACAAAACAACAAACAGAAGAGGTTTTATTGCTTTGCAGTTTGGATGAGGGAAACTGAGGGTTAAATGTTCAAAAGAACTGTAATTATTAGTTGGCCTGGGACTAGTTAATAAATCAGACTGAAAGATAGTTGCCACTCCTCCTCCTCTTCCCACAGATCTGGGAATGTGGAAATTTGAATAACTGGAGGGGGTTGACTCATTTATACTAACGTAGTCCTCTTGTAGCCAGGTTTCTGTGAGACAAAACAAATCAATCTGATTATCAGAAATTAATTCATTAACTAACAAAGTCTTTGGAGGGAGAGACCTTATATTTAATAGACCACATTTTATTATTTTATTTTTAGGTTCAAGGTGAACCATATTGATTTTTATTAGGTTTTTATGATTTGTTCCTTTTAGATCAGTTTTTGATCTGTTAAGTTTTGGCCGTGGGAAAGACACCGTCTCAATAGGATAATGGGTGGGTAACAGTACAGAAGCTGCAGAGAGGTGTGTTAAACTACGGCTCTGCTTCCTGGTCTGGACCCTGGGTTGACCTCAACACTTGATCGTCTCGCACACTGCGGTTCACACATCAACGTGACATTAACTGACGTGTTTTAATACTAATCCACATTAAATAGCAGCAGAGTTGTTAAGCTGGAATGTGCTCGGTGAGGCTAAATGTGTGCAACTCTATTCCTCCTCTCTGTTAAAAGCCTTTTCAGACTGACTGGTTTGCTTAAGTAGCCCTGGCCCAGATCACCGTCACCACAGTCCCAAATAGGCAGAGAAGTGACCCAATCCCTCCTGGTAATTTACAGCCCAAAACAATTCCTCGGCTCAAACAGCGTCTGGCCTGTTGCTGCACGCAGCAACACCCAGGTCACATTCCTGCAGCGGAGGCCCGCTCCAGAGATTTCTGGGTTCTGACTCTCGCTTCTGTAGGTTTGTCAGGAACAGCAACAGGTACTGGAGAGGACAGGATAAATGTTCACGGCCGGCTGCATTTGCAACCAGCAGTACTTGGCCTGCTTTTAACAATGAGTCACAAAAGTCTGAAAAAGATATTTCCATTTGTTAATCCTGTGCAGAACTTATTGTTTTGCACGCGATCTTGTCTACAACATGGGGTTAGCCTCCTTGACGCCGGGGAAAAAAAAACAAACGTCGCCCCAAATGGGGCGAAGCGGACCGGATCTGAGGCTGCAGTGGGGCTCTGGTGATCCCGAGGAACAAACGTTAACTCCAGCAGCAAACGTTCAGACATCTGGAGCCAGCACAGAAAGAAGGACATGGCAGGTCTGTGCAACAGCTGTCTTTTCTTCGCTTCAGAGGCGGCTGGAAACCAACATCCCAGGACAACACTTTGATTTAACGTCTTAGAGTCAGGTCCAAACTCTGCTCCAAAAATGGGCTTCTAGAGAACCTTAAAACAGATCTGACGTCTTCTTCTGGAAAAAAGTGAGGAAGCGCGACAGGACATAAAGAGCCGTTATCAAACAGTAAAAGAGAAAAGGTGTATTTCGCCAGACATAAAAGCGTCGGCTTCAGCTTTCTGTGATTTGAGGGATTATATGTTCTGCCACCTGCTCTGGGACTTCGTGTTTACCAAACCATGGGTGCTAATAAAGAAGATTTGTCTCAGTGTAATAAACAAAAAACTAACCCGTTCCCCAATTTGCAAAAGCTGACACGCAGAGGCCGGACAGGATGTCGAAACACCCTGAGTGTTTAGTCAAAGCTTGCACGATCTCTGTTTAATATTTGGCAGCGAACCCCAGATCCACATATCCTAAGCAGACGTTAGTCTTCCTGTAGAGAAGCGATGCTGCCGGCTGCCTTGGTTGTGAGTAAACGGAGCGAGATAAGGAGACAAGAGCAAACGTTGAGGCTAAACAGCTTCTCTCCTGACACACTTCTACTCATCTGAAAGAGAGAGAGACGCATGCAGGTAGTCCAGGACGGCCGACAAAGATGGCGATACAGTAAACATGAGACCACCCTTCACTGTCGCCTTGTAACAAATAATGTCACTGCACGTACGGAGCAAAGTTTTAGATTTGCCTTTATTTTGTCGTTTTATGTTAACTAGTCTGAAAACGAACCCCCCCTGGATTCAGACTATAGTTTTGTCTCGTGCCGCTTCAACCATCTTGGTTCGTTCTTGGCAGCTTTAAAGTGCCGCTGGTCCATTTGCCCCTTTGTAATTTAGGTCATTCCACACCAGACTGCATGAATTTTAAAATAAATTAATAAAAATTCATAGAACAACTTTGGATTTCTTCCTCTTGTTGACACAAAAATGTTTGTCTCTATGCTATCACACCTTCACCGGTCACTATCCCTGCGTCAGAAAAGAAATAAAAATATCGCTTAGCCTTCCAACACCTCATTTGTCGTGTCTTGCTGCTCTGAGGGAGAGAGGAAGTGAGCGTTTTTCTTGACCACCGGTGTCCAAGCTGTTTTCCACGCGGGCTGAAATTTTTTCAATACAGAATTCCTCTAAAAATTTCTTTTGAATACTTTTTTTTTCTGGGTCAATTTTTTTGGGTCAATCGTTTTGTTTTTAGGTTTTTTAAACGCTTTCTGTATTTAGCCAAGGTAAATAACACCCTCAATAAAAAGGTGATTAAATGCAGATTTGGGTGAAAGTCCGATTTCCAATGAAATTATGAGGGATGCAAAAAGAATGATTTAACTTTTTCCATTTTAGGAAGACTTCATTTTTTTCCTTCTGTAAAAAAAAAAAATCTCTTCTTAAATAAAATTAAATCTTTGCATCAAGCGCCTGTGCTAGCGGGCTGGACTGTGTAGCGCTCTTAAACTGCGCTCAGGGCATCCAAACTAAGTCCAGAGGCCACACTTTGGACACCCCCCCCTGCCACGAGGGAAGCTAGAAAGAAAAACGTGGATTTGCTTTAAAATGAAAAAGGTCAGAAATCTGTAACGCAAAAATAAAACTTGCTCTGTTCATCTCGTAACGGTTTACAGGGTGTGACTCCAAATATTAAGCCGCAGCCTTAAACTATGTTTAAATTGACATTATCTAAGCACCAGACTGGGCATGAGCTCAGCGATCCAGCGCCATAGCAACACTTATAACAAGATGCTGTAACAAGTACGAAGGAGGAAAGTGGTCAACATTGTCCTTCAACCGTTTTTTAAGGTTAGCAGGATTTTGTGGTGGGTATATTTTACTCTCCCTGGGAGTTGCATTTCTAAAGTCATCCTTCTAGGAGAGTGCATGTCATATGCCTTCCAGTCTAATCCCTGCTGACAGATTCATGCCATCTTTCTATTTGTTGCCTCCGCCTTTATGCGTGCTCCAGTGGTTGCCGCAGCCAATTACAGTCACTGTCATTAGCTAGGGGGGGAAAAAAAGCAAAGAAGCAACGTCACTATGGGGCATTACTTATCTGTTGAACACACGTCCTTTTATACATGACACTGGGCTCTAAGTGGCATTACAAGCCATGGAGTAAAAGAGAACAAAGCCCCGGGCTTTTGTTCTGAAGCCTTTCATCCTCTACTTTAGAACCCTGCTTGTCAGGCAATCTGATCTCTGCATGTTCAAAAGAATATTTATCAACAAATATGTTAAGAAGAGGCATTTTTTTTAATCGAGGTAAACAATCAATGGTTGGAACTTTGACAATTCTGTTGATTTTCTGGACTATTCTTGGTCAGAAAAAAAAAAATTATTATTTATTTATATTTATTTATATATATATATATATATATATATATATATATATATATATATATATATATATATATATATATATATATATATATATATATATATATATATATATATATATATATATATATAAAAAAACACAAACTCTATGAAGATGCAATTTAAAAATTAAACAACTGTATTTCTACAGCATTTGTCACATTTTAGAAAAAAAAAAAATTCTTCCTTGGCCATGTGTTCCTGTCAGTATTTTGAATTCCCTTTACAGCTTATTGCTACTTGGTACCTCTTTTGACTTATAACTATGCCATGCCATTACCAAAACCATTGAAACCATAACCCTACACACACACTTAATCCATCCATCCATTTTCCAAACCGCTTAATCCCTCATGGGGTCGCGGGACGCACTTAATATTGATATTAAAAATAATTTCCTTATGGTTATCAGATTTTGGGATTTTTCTTTTCTTTTTTGGCTGTCAAATGTATTTCACTGCTGCTACAGGAAAACAACACAGTAAAACTAGATACATCAGAATTATTATTATTGTTTTTAAAAATGGCTATAGATCAACAGAAATTACATCATCTAGATGGCTTTAATAAACTGTGACATGATACAAGGATCACTTTTCTAGGTAAAAAAAAAAAAGTGATACGTTATTTTTAAGTTGGGCAATATTTTGCCAGGGCATATCACATCAACCTTTTTTTCCTTTTTTTGTTGGGACACCAGTTCTTGAAAAAGACAAACTAACAACATTGGGTTGTTTGAAATATTTAAAAAGATGTGTTGTTTTTTTTGTTTTTTAGTATACCACCCCATGTTTATTGGTGGCCCCCCTTCACAAAATGTTCTGGTGGCGCCCCTGCTGGACACTGACCGCTGTTGTCATTTCCCAGGACACTTTAGCTGACACTAAGCAAGAATAACCCGGGTGTTTAGCTGCTTTAACTGTTAACACTTTCCCGGAGTTTGTTCGACTCAGTCAAAACTTCCTCCTCATCTCATCACCTGGGTCCGAGCAGACCCGCTGACGTCAGCCCCCCCTCCCGGTCCGTTGTTTCTAGAAGAATCTTAAAAGTCACCTCTTGTCGCTCTGCAAGTCCACCGTCTGTCTGCACGTGCTTGCTTTTTGTGTACGAAATAAAAACAAATAAAAAATAAAAAAAAACCTGTTATTGGTTTACTTTAACCACGTGTGCCTGTAAAACTATCAGAAAGTTGGCGCAAAGTTTTAAAAGTCTCACCCTATCCGCAGCGAAACACCGCAACGCAACTTTTTCGCTTTAAATGTCGGATTACGACATAACGCACACGTCCGAAGTGAACGCCAAACAACGTTTTTTTTTTGTTTTTTTTTTTTTTGGTCTGACATGTTTAGAAAACCCCCGAACATCGCCTTGTTGGACTCCTCCAGAACACAGCGTGTTCAGGAGGCAGGATGAGCTCAGCGGCTCAGGAATTATGTAGAGACGCTTCTACGGTAGCGAAGAGGCTCATAGAGTCGGCTTACCTTCTGCACACCTCTGGCGTCTTTAAAAGAAGACTGTCACGTCTTGTTGCGTGGACGAAAACCCCACTTGGCAACCCCGGGGTTACGAATAGTACAGAGGGGATGGTTTGGAACCGCTGCCACGTACAGAACAGGCTGCAGGGATGTACCTTAAATACAGGAGGAGATGCGCAAGAACATTCTGTGCCGAGATTTTTTTTTTTTCCTCCCCGTCTTCTGCTGCGTTTGGGTACACCTCGGAAATTACAAACTACTAACTTGAGGTTCAATTTATCAAAATAAGTTATTGTAAACTTGTTTTTCTACAACATTGAGGTTCAGAACGAAGTCAATGTATTGATTCGCATAATTTGTGCAAATTACATTGGAATTTAATCATATTTACAATTTGCCTCTTGTTTTTAAACACAGGACATTGTCATACAAGACGAATTCTGAAAGTTCTTAGATATAAATAAAGGTTAAACTGTTGTTCGGCTCACTACTCTTTAAGTTACTTTACAACAATACTTATAGCAGCACAGTCAACCCTTACGATTAGAATATACTGTGTTCCACGTTTTATATATCACCATTTATATTATTATTTTACTGTGTGCATAAGTGTATCAAACGAAAGAGTGTTTGTGTGATACACTCATGCAAATGCACAGTCATCTGTGTTGTCAGCAAAGGGACCGCTATCTGTCTTTTTGATTTGAAAAGCAGAATTATTAGATGCTAAGAAGTATTAGCACGCTCTAAACTTCTCATGGGCTCTTGTTGGTAAATGCAATAGACTGATTTCGAAAAGAAAGTTTGGAAATATTATGTCTTGTTATGTCTGCCTGTTATGTGTAATCTGTGTGCATTCTGAGTTTGTGCCATCATGTTAACATTTAATTCAAATACAGATTCTTGATTCGTATAGCTGCTTTATTATCATTATCGTCCTCATCATCAGTAGTAGTTGTAGTAGTAGAAGTATGTCAGCTTTCAACAGGTCATGTTTTTCACAAGTTGTTGAATTCAGTTAAATTTAGTTGTTTTTATTCAGTAGTAAAGGAACAGTTCATCAAAAGTTATCTTAAGGCACTTTACAAAACAAGAATATCTAATTGACATAAAACAAATATAACCAATTTATGCTTCATATGTACTCTGTTATGTTATGTCTTCAAAAAGCCCATCAAAAAGTTTTAAGAAGCTTTTTCGGGGAAACTTTTATTTTTCTACTTGTTACAGTTTATCTTTTATGTTCGTTACGGTAATGATAGCCATGCAAAGCGTCACGTTTGCAGTTTTGGATTCTAGTTTCATTTGCTTGTATTTAGTTGCACTGAGCGCCACATGGAAAATGAAACGTCTTTAATTACGAGCTGTTCATGAAAGTCCTATCTCATTTTTGCTGCGCTATTTAAATCTCTATAATCTGCTTTCTGTGGCAGAGGAAACAGTAGGAGACAAGACCACCACGAATAAACAAGATATGATATAAAAGGCCTGTATTTTAAGAAGATTACAAGCCAATAAACAACTTTGCTTTGGTGAAGCGTTAGTTTCACTCAGGGGAGGCTGGGGATATCTTCTGATTAACTCTTATATATATATATATATATATATATATATATATATATATATATATATATATATATATATATATATATATATATATATATATATATATATATATATATAAAAAAGAGTGTATATATATATATATATATATATATTCTAGCCGATTAGGTGTATATTGTATTAATCTGTTTTTGATAGCAGCTGCCAGCATGGTCAAGGTTGTTTTGTCTTAGGTAGGGACAGGCTCTGAGAAGACTGGCTTTCAAGGATGTTGCTGCAGGACAAGATAGTTAAAAGAACAAAGTTTTCTTAACTTTGTCAGCACAGACCAGATCAGACCAGACCCCCCTTCTGGGACACATTTCCCATCCTGTAACCTGTTGTCATTCTTATAAGCATTTGTTAAATAATGATTTTAATTAAACTCACCAAATTCTTTCTTGATAACTAACAAAAAGCAAGAAGAGAGTCCTCCCACCCCCCCTCACATACGCACACACTATGAAAATTATGCATTTCTTTATTTTTGTAATTACATAGGAGAAACACAGTTGACATCAGAGACCCATTTGGATCAGACAATTGTTGATAATTGTGTGGCTATATCTGACTACAATATTTATAGATGTGATCGGAATCTCTTCGGAGGTGGAGTTGCTTTTTACATACAAAGCCAAATCCCTGCTAAGATTAGGACAGACCTAATGGTTCCCACTATTGAATGTTTATGCTTAGAAGAAGTACATATTCCTTTTTGTCGACCAATTATTGTTGGATGCATCTATAGGCCGCCAAATTCGAGTGCACTGTATGTTGATGAAATGTGCTCTATTCTATCAAACATATCTAATTTGGGTTATGAGATGTATGTGTTGGCAGATTGTAATATTGACTGGCTCTCTAAAACTTGTCATCTTAAGAAAAAGCTAAAAAGTGCATTAAGAATTTGTAATCTTAAACAGCTTGTCAAACAACCAACTAGAATATTCTGTAATGAATTTGGGCATATGTCCTCAACATGCATTGATCACATATTCACAAACCATAGCTCTAGGTGCTCTCAGGTAGTTTCTGTTCCAGTTGGTTTTTCAGATCACAACATAGTGGCTTAAGCCAGAAAAGGTAAAGCGCCTAAAAGTGGGCCAAAAATAATACTTAGAAGAAGCTATAAAAAATTTTAAGGTGGAGGAATTCATCAGTGATTTGAAGGAGATAGATTGGAGCCTTGTGCTATGTACAAAAGATGTCGATATGGCTGTTAAATTTTTCAGTGATTTGTTTCTCTCAGTTGTAAATAAGCATGCACCACTTAAAAAGTTTACAATAAGAGCAAATAAAGCCCCATGGATCGATGACGAGCTTAGACAGAGCATGGCATATAGGGACTCCCTAAAAAATGAAGCCTGCGTTTTAGGCAAAGATTATTGAAAAGAGAGAAATAAAGTGACTACGCTCAATAGAAAGAAAAAAAGGGATTATTATAGAAAGTCGATAGACCAAAAGAAAAATGATGGTAAACAACTGTGAAATACCTTAAATGAGTTAATGGGCAGAAGCAAAATTAAGACACCAGCATTTTTAGAAGTATATGGATGTTTTCTAACAAAAGGTAAAGATATCGCAGACCATTTTGGTAAATATTATTATGATAAAATATATAAGTTAATGAATGATACAAAGTGTTACAGCAATCTGGGCACTTCATCTCAAATAATCAATGATTTGATTGTTAAGAATAAAAACTGTCATTTCACATTTCAATTGTTAAGCACAGAGAAAGTTAAAAGTTTGCTTCTAAGTTTACAAGAAAACAAACCATCAGGAATGGATGAGATTGATGGCGAATTACTTAAAATGGCTGCAAGTGTGATAGCTTCACCAGTCTGCCATTTGTTTAATCTAAGCTTGACAGAAGGGGTCTTCCCTCAAATGTGGAAATCTGCTAAAATACTTCCTCTTTCAAAAACTACCAATGTTAGCCTCTCGGCAGTCAATAGTAGGCCCGTTAGTATTCTGCCTATACTTAGTAAATTGCTGGAAAGGGTTGTTTTTGGACAGATTTCAACATATTTAAACTGTAACAAATTGATTTTTGAATCACAACATGCATACAAGGAAAATCACTCGACATGTACAGCTCTTACAGAAATGACGGAGAATTGGTTGTTTAGCATAGACAAAAAACTGATAGTTGGTGCAGTGTTTTTGGATTTTAGTGCTGCATTTGATTTAGTGCATCATCAAATGTTACTTGAAAAGTTATCGGCATACAGATTTGGAGCCACTCCTCTGAAATGGATACAAAATTATTTAACATCTAGATCACAATGTGTGTTTTTTTAATGGAAGCTTTTCATCACCTCAACAAATACAGTGTGGTGTACCACAAGGCAGTTGCCTAGGACCATTGCTGTTCTCGATTTTTATTAATGACATGCCATTTGTCCTAAAAAGGTGCAACATAACTCTTTATGCAGATGATTCTACACTTTACTTTGCAGCAACAAAGATATCAGAGTTAAAAGAAACACTGCAGTTGGATTTGGAGGAGCTTCTAGCCTAGATTAATGACAATAGCCTAACCTTGAATGTTTCAAAGACAAAGTGTATGTTATTTAAAGCTAGAAATAAAAAATGTGATGATAAACTTGATATTGTGCTAAAGGATATGGACATAGAACAGGTTCAAGAGGTGAAACTTCTTGGAGTAACATTTGATGAGCAGCTATCCTGGGAAAAAACATGTAGATACGGTGGTGAAAAAGATGGGAAGAAATATGTCGTGCATTAAAAGATTCAGATCTTTTATGACTTCAGACTCTAGAATTTTGGTGATTAAATCGTTAGTGCTGTCTCACTCAGAAACATCTGGCTAAACTACAAACCGCACAGAACAGAGCAGCCAGGCTGGCACTGGGACTGCCCTGTGTGTGGACTCAGAGCTCTGCTGAGCTGCATGTGCGTCTGTCGTGGCTCAGAGTAGAGGAGAGACTCAAATGTAATGTTTTGTGTTTCCTGAGGAATATTATTGTTTGTGGAAAACCTTCTCTTTTGTTCAGCTTGTTACATTATGTTACATTATGTGAGAAATGAGCACAATTATTCAACCAGGCAGGCAGCTTCTGGTCATTTGACTCGACCCATTCCAAGAACAGAAGCGGTGTGCAGGTCTGTGCTGTTCAGAGCTGTGACTCTGTGGAACAAACTGCCACATAACATTTTGACTGCTACTACGAAAGGCGCATTTAAAACACTTAAAAAAAAATAATACTTTGTTGAAAGCCTTAATATTTGAATAATATTGTAACAGTAATGTGAAATAAGTTGAAATGTATAGTTGTTCTTATGATATGATCATTTGATATGTTTTGTGTATCTGTATAATTTTAAAAGGACCCCAGGAAGAGTAGCTGTCAAATTACTGACAGCTAATGGGGATCCAAATAAATAAACAATAAACAATCAGTACAATTTTCAAAGTTTTAACCACAGATTGGCTTTGTTTTGAACTTACATTTAACATTTTCACAGTGAATATGGTATTGCGGTATTCAATATTTTATATATATTTTGAACACAATTGGAATACCGATTTGGAACATTTTCAATATGTTTAGGTATATATTTGGGTTTGCTTGGAAAGTCTCTGATTTTGGTATGTAAACACAGAGTTTACACACACAATAGATGATTCTGAAAAGGACATCTTGTAGAGTTATGCACCACCTTTTCCGAGACTTGAGCAGCAGTTGTGGTCCAGATTGTAGCAGTGTACCAGTTTCAGTTTGTTCTGCATTTCCTCTCATCCACACACAGTCAATATATAGACTCAAATATATAAAGACATTCTCATAAAGCTTTTAATAAGTGGTGGTGTATGTTGTTGAAAGTCTTAAATTGACTTTATAAAGCTGTTACTTTGTTTAATCACGACTGATGCTCTGCTGGTTGTTTCCATTTGCAAGTATACATTTTTTTTTTAATAACTGACCAATCATCAGAGCAATGGGACAGGCTGGGGAACTAAGGTATTATCTAAAGAGAACTGTTGATTCACAAAAGCTGGAAAAGCTGTTTGATGGAATTTCTAAACAACTGGAATTCATCAGTTTGTTTATTAAGTAAGTTATATAGATACGTAATTATACTAGCCATGTTTCCATCAATGTTTATTGAAGTAGTGGATTAGAAAAGGTAGAAGGAAATGCCATAATTCGTAATAAATTCCTCAACTAAAAAATAATGTTTTTGCTCGCTCATGGTGGTTTTTAGCTTTTGCGAAAAAGAGTTAATGCGGTAAAAGGGAGATGGAAGCACATTTGTCGAATAAGTTCTAACGTAGCGAACATTTAACTCACATGACTGATCAGCTGTTTCCACTGTCAGTGTCTTCCCAAAAATTCCTATATAACACGCATAGAATTTAATTTCTTTCTCTATGTTCCCAGACTGCTTGTAACATTGCCAATTCTGACACGAGAGAACAATTACAACTTGCCCTATAGCAACGTATTCCTAAAAACCCCATGCTAGTTTGTTACTTCTACTCTCTGTTTATTACATTTAACGACTGACAAAATTACATTTTCCCTAGCCTTGTTACTTCGCTCCAAACCAGTAGATGAACACATACGTAATTCACATTTTTTTTTTTTTTTTGGGACATTTTAAAATTTTGCTCAAAATTCACATGACAATTAAATGGAAGCACGGCTACTGATAGCGGTCTTCAAGAAGACCAAATCTGTTACCTGGAGATGAAGGCCAGTGTGTTGGGATGTTCAGCAACAACTGAACTTTAACACAGAGGGTTAACTTTAAATGAATGGAAAGCCATTGTGACGGTCAGTAGTATGTTGTAAATATCTTCATACCCCTGGAACCTTTCACAGTTTTATCACATTAGACTTAGACAACTTTATTTGTCATTTTGTATGCACAGAGTGCATACAGAACGAAACTATGTTCCATACAGCTTTGTAAATTGCAGTGAAAGTTAAATTACAGTTTTAGGTGCAGCAGAGATTTAAAAGTAAACAATAGATTTAAAATACAATATAAAAACAATTGAAATGTAAACAGTGCAGGAGAAGGTCACCACAAACTTCAAAACAATTCATTAAGACTTCCGGGTGAGCAAACAAGATGGTGACAGCTTAACCGAGCGTCTCCCTGACAAATATTTTTCAAAAACCTCCTTCCTCCATAGCTGCAGGATATAAAACACACTAAAGAGGGAGTCAAAATGCCCTTTTGAATTGAGAAAGCTTTCTGAATAGGAAGCGAAACATCTTCAAACTTCGGTAAAAAAAAAAGTCCAGTTGGTTTTTTTTGAACGACCATGACCTGGATGACTGAGAATCTACACCAGCATAAGGCTAATTTCAGTGAAGGGCTTTTATTTTTTGTGGGAAAGCCAAAGTACTCGGAG
This sequence comes from Fundulus heteroclitus, assembly GCF_011125445.2. Taxonomy (NCBI): domain Eukaryota; kingdom Metazoa; phylum Chordata; class Actinopteri; order Cyprinodontiformes; family Fundulidae; genus Fundulus; species Fundulus heteroclitus. The sequence goes on along the minus strand of NC_046371.1, from coordinate 11,653,136 downwards.
GGAACCCAAGTTTTTGAAGAAGACTGCCTTTAACTAACAACTAAGATCGGCCATGAAGATCCTCTATGTGGCTGAAATTTTTTTTGGCAGTTTTAAGGTTGAGGTTTTAATAGCGCTGCATTCCTCTGCCAACAACAAATATCTGAGGTCTGGTAACTCCAGGGGGGTTTTGATTGAATTGTGCCTTCTCTGTGAAAGTCTGTAACCCGGGGCAAGTGTTGGAGGTGAGTGAACATGTTAGGACTCACCTTTAGACGTGGTTAGTTAGGGGACATCCTGGGGGAAACTTCCTGTGACTCGCAGCTAGCTTTTCCCCCACTTGCTGCTAGCACCATCTTTTTTTCAGCTTCATGCAATCTGTCCATTTCAAATAAGCACCGCCTCATTTCCCTTTGAGACTCCTTCTTCCCCCTCTTCTCCTGCTGTTTGAGTGTTATTTGGGCATTCCACGCATCAGTCAGATCCTTGTTAATTTTAACTTCTCTCTCCCTTTTTATCCTGCGATCGTTTGCTTCTGCTAAGTACTTATCCAGCATTTCTTTCCTTAGTTTTTTTTCTGCAAGAAGCTCTTTGGTTATGTTTTTCTTCCTTGTGTCTAACATTTGGTCATAAACGATTTTCTGACGATCTTTGACTTCATCAGGAATGTACTCCCTGCTGTTGTGTGCCAAAGTTTCACCTTTAGATTGGCTTCGGTCAGCCACCAAATCCGTCTTGTGTTTCCTCTTCTCAATTTGCTCAATTTGATGCACCTGGTGTGATTCAAGCAAAACTTCCTTCTTTTTCCTTTCAGCCACGTCATTTTTTTCAGAGCTTGTCTGAAGGGCTGGCGTGTTTTCCAGTAACTTATTTACCGCAGCCAGATGTTTCATCTTTCTAACTTTGACTTTCCTCTCATATTCTCGTTGTTCAGCTGTTTTGATCCAGGCCAAGTCCGCATAATGCTGCCTATGAGCTGTTTTCCTTAGTATCTTGGCCAGATTCTCAGACACGATTCTTGTACAACGTTCGCGATATTTGAGCTTTTCTTGAAGCGTATTCCTTAGCTTGTTGGGTTTGCGTTGTGATTCCAACGGGATGCCATTAGCTTGATTGCCCACTCCTTGAGTGCTTCTCCCTGGCATTTTGGTTGGAGAGCAGGGCTGTTTGTTGTTTTCCATATGGGCTCTCTGGTTTCCAGGTGGATTCTTGAGCCTTTCTGTCACTCCCCTTTCAGAATGTTGTTCATTTTCCTGAGTCTGTTTTATCCTGGGAGGATTGCTGTGTAATTTCTTGTCTTCCATGTCTGTGTTTTTCTTTGTTTGGTCTGTCCTAGACTACGAAAGCTATCGCCCGAAGAGTATTTCCAAACTGAATGTAATTTTAGATTCTAGCTCATCTGGCCTGATGATGTTGTGACATCATCAGGCCATGATGTCACAACCTGCTTTGGTCATTCATGGAATGTTTGCTACGCACCGCCCACGCAATTTTGTGACATCATCAAGCTCTTTTTTTTTTTGCTCCCTTTTTCCAAGTACACCTCGCTGCAGCCTGCAGAACGGGGCGGGGACGGACCACTCTCAGTCTCATACCTTATATGGAAATGGGACCATTGCACTCCGGAAAAAAAGGGGGTGCTAGTGATACTATTTCCTGTACCAGCGCTGTTATAATATTTAGAATAATAACGTATTTTATTTGACAACACCTTTGATGACACCCAAGAACACTTTTAACATTAAAAATTAAAATTAAAACTGTAAAGAAATGGCTAAAAAAGTGTTATGTCACATGGTATGTATGTCACGTGGTATGTTCTTTTTTTATTTTCAAATCTTTATTAAATCTTATTTTCGGATGTTAAAATTGCATTAGTAACAAACAGCCTAAAATAAACAACAATTAGGAATCATTATGGAGATGTATTTATCTATCATTGAACCCTTTCACAAACAAATGTCATAAAACATAAATTAAATTAATAGTCTAGAGACAAATGTACATTACATTGAGGACACATTTATCTAATTATCATACACGCACGCGTATCCCTGTAGTGGGATCGTTAGGGCTGCTGCGGTGTATCCTGGACAGATTTCCAGTCCATCGCATATTAAGAAAACCCACTAAATCACTCATGGGGTAGTGGGGGTTGCTCGTGCCTATTTCCAGCGTTGATTAAGAAAACAGATATAACCAAATAATTGCTGGTGCTGAAGTTCAAATAACAGATTTTGATGTTGTGAATGGTACTCTTAAAATAAATAAGTTAAAATCTTAAATATAATAGCCTTTGCCTTATTTAATAAGGACTAGATAGAAGAGAGGTTGGTCGGTAAGACATTTAGACAACAATTTTAGCCAACTTAGTATGTCCATTCACAGTGCACTTTTGTTCTGTTTATTTGCCAAATATTGTTCTTATTATTCACATTGTGAATACAAGTTACAAGCAAACCAAAGGACTTTTGAACTTCTAACAAGTGGCATTCGGAAAACTATAATATACTTGGTTGCAGGCGACCTGGCTCAACTATTATCATTGTTTACCATAATGTCTCATTGGAAACTTTTCCTATAAGGACTATAAAAAACTGGTTGGTGTCCCACTATTCCATTTAGAATTTCCACATCAATTCTTCCAATCGCAATCGATCCGTAAACTTCGCTGCAAGACCTTAAATATCCAATTTTTGCAAAACCCAAAGTGATTCATTTAAAACTTTAAATGTAACTTCAACCTGGAAAGACTCACAGAGAGAAAGTCGGATTTAGAAAGTTTATTTGACAAGAAATAATCTTCGGCTCTCGGACCCAAGCAGTAGACATGGCGATGGTAACCGGCAGAGAGAATGATCCGCTGTGAATGAGGTTTTTTTTTTTTCTATATGAAAACCTTTTTGAATAAAGTCACTGGATACAGAAATTAAACCAATGTGTATATTCTAACTATAACTGTCTTCATCTCATCTGCTCAGCGAATCACTTGATCATGTGCCTCTGTCCCAGCCTAACGGTGGCGGTCTCATCTCCTCCACCCATCATAAAGTCCGGCTTGATGTGTGCAATTGCTCCTCACCTGAGCTTCCATCACCTCCATCCGGTCTCCACCTTTGTTCAGCATACCTTAATCTTATGTTTGTAATATGACTATGTAACCGAACAATATGGTTTTCTACGTGCTTGCTTTATTACACAAAAACGAGAAAAAAAAAAAAGAATTCTGACTGGTAAAACATAAACAATTTAACTGTATGTCAGGTTTGTAAAGTTAATTTCTATTGATTCCAGTCATTGTTCAAAAATTTTAGGAAGCATTTTATTTAAACTAGGGCTGGTCAACGATTAAAAGTTTTAATCGCGATTAATCTCATGATTTCCCTGATTAATCACATTTTTATACGCAAATAAAAAAATAATAAATTCAAAAGTATTGTATAGCACAATTTTATTTTAAATGTTCTGCCATATAAAAGGAAGTGCCATAACATTTGCTCTGCAAACACTTAACATCAGCATTTTGTTTATACAATAGCAGTTAAGTAAAAACTGCCCACAAAATAACATTAAAACAGGCAATTAAAAAATAAAAAATAAAAAAAGTTTTTATCAGGGAGCAGCATAACCAGTCTAGTACCAAATGTCCCTGTTAGAGTGAGGTGAAGCACAAAAAAAAGTTCACTGCTGGGATTTACTGTGCAGGGAAATAGTCTGTAAATATACAGAATTTCCTTTGGAGTATCAATGATATATTTCCGGACTTCTGAGCATATCGGATGATGACGTCAAGCAATACAATGGAGAATGTAAAACGCATCAATTTGTTCGAGAAAAATCTTAAATATTTTCTATACAATATAGTTTAGCATTCTTTAATGATTTAAGTATAGAAATAAGTATTTTCAGTACCGTAATTACATAATTTTTTTTGCGACCCGGAAGTTATTCTGTTCGCGCTGATGGTATGGATCGTGCTACCGTTACGGATCGGGTAGTGACAAGACTTTTAGTTTTACAGTAATAAAAGAAATAATAAAAACTGCGTTAATACGAGATAAAATAATTGTCGACGTTAATTGATTGATGAGTTAACGTGATAATCAGGAGTTAACTTACCCAGCCTTAATTTAATTTTAAACATATAAAATATTGCAAGTTATTAACTTTGCTTGTATGTCAAATTTTTAAAACAAGGTTATCAAATTGTTAAACAATGCTGTTACAGTATATTTACAATAACTTTATTGGTTCTACTCTCTTTTCAACATCTTACAGCCACAATGTAACTTTGTCTGGAACCAACAATATTTCTATGAAAACTAAATGAATGAATGAGCTACAACAAAAGGAACAGTCAAAATGTACATAACAATGAAATAACTCAAAAAGAATGACTGCACAAGTTAAAAGGCAAATGTGCTTCATCAGAAATGTTTTAAAATGGCATGTCACACACAAAAAAAAAAAAACGAACAATGTGTGACAACAGAAATGTGTGAAAGACTGGAAAACAAATGATGCATTCATTTTTGACATTCAGGGCATCAGGGCAGTGTCCGGGTATGGCATCACAGTGGTAACGAGAGTACTCTCCTCGGCTTCTATTGCCGGTGAAGCCAACACAGTCCTTAAATTGCCGGTTGCAGGACAAACACATTATAACCGCAATTAATCTAATTTAACATGTTTTAAGTGGAAAAAGGTCCTTACCATCCAGCCAAGCAAAGTGAGTTTTCTTCCTGAAAACTGGGTCAGACACAATATCTTTAAAGTACTTGCAGGTCAATGCTAAGGTGAGGTAAGCTGAGTCTCCCTGTGCAAGTGCAACTTCCTGGAGAACAGCTTGAAGTACACCTCAAGGCATCTGAAAAAAAAAAAGGTGCATTGCAGGACTGACATACCAAAAGAATGGCTATGACACATATGATTATGAATGAATCTTACCTGTAAGATTGGCGGTATCCTTGGTACCTGCATATATATATAGAGAGAGATACATTATAAACCGCATGGTTCGAAGCATGGGGAAAAAGTAGCGGCTTATAGTCGGGGAAATACGGTATATATAACAATGTGTGTATTCTGGAGCATGTAACAAAAGTAATTTCCCCCTGGGATCATCTGAGTCTGAGTCTGAGAATAAAAGCAATTAAGTTATTAGATATATCATAGAATCTCGTGATATAAGAAATTAGTTTCTCAATTTGTTTTTACAGTCCTGCAAACAAAAATAGCCAACACACACATTCATAGTTAACTATGTAGATCCTGTTACCTGGATTACTGACTAATTCAAATCTCAGGTTTTAATCCAGGTGATAAAACAGATAGAAAGTCTGTCAGAAGTCATCCATCATAATGCCTGTCTCCAAACAAACAAAAAAAACAACAATAATTCAACCATCACCAGCCTCAAGGACTGCCAATTCATCGCTGTGGTCCCCGTCATTATGAAGTGCTTTGAGGGGACCCTGCTGAAACATATCAAGGATGCCATCCCTGCTGCACCACACAGCCTGCAGTTCGCCTCCAGAGAGAACCACTCCAAAGAGGATGGTGTATTGACAGCAGTTAACTCAGCTTTGACCCATCTACAGCATTCCAACAGCCATTGTTAGGATGCTCTTGGTGGACTTCAGCTCAGCATTCAACACCGTGCCTCCAAACATGCTGGCTGTGAAGCTCCACAACCTGGGATTATCCACCTCACTTAGCTCCTGGATCAGTGACTTCCTCACCAACAGTCCCCAGGTGGTGAGGATAGAGAAACACATTTGCTCCACTGATCCTGAGCACAGGTACGCAGCAGGGCTGTGTCCTCAGCCCTGCTCTCCTCACACTTCACCCAGGACTGCACTGCTAGCGACTCTACAAACACAGTTGTGAAGTTTGCGGACGACTCCACTGTAGTGGGTCTCATCTCAGATAATGATGAGTCACACTACAGGGATGAGGTCAATAAACTGGCATAGTGGAGCTCCATGAATAATCTGATCCTGAACATTAGTAAGACTGAGGAGGTAATAATAAACCACAGGAGGCCTGAACATCCTCTCCTATACATACAGGGGGAGGTGGTGAAGCAAGTCCACATCTCCTCAGACCTCTGCTGGACTGTAAACTCCTCCCTCCATGTGAAGAAGGCCCAACAACAGCTCTTCATCAGGAAAACGAAGTGGACTGGACTGTCTGCTAAATTACTAAAAAGCTATTAAGGAGTTACAATAGAAAGTTATTTATGTCTTAGCCTAATTGTATGATATGGGAGCTGCACAGTGAAGGAGAGACGGGACTTATCTCGGGAAGTGAGGACACAACAGGGATTTGTGGGATACTATCCGCAAGATCTGGACTCTGTTTATGCTGCACGAGTCCAGAGAAGAGCCAGATGCATCTACACTGATCCCATCCACTCAAGCAAGTTACCGTTTTCCCCTCTGCCATCAGGTAAACGTTCCAGGAACGTCAAATCCTGAACTAATAAACACAAAGGCACATTGGCAAAAGTGGTACGGGCTATCACCCTTTGCTGAGAACACTGAGTCTATACATGTTATTGGGTAATGTGTATTTTAGAAATTTGATCACCATGATATTCACCATCAGTTCAGTGCTTGTTCAGGCTTAGCATGTACATAAAAATAAGCTTTGTCCTTGATAGATAATATTCTTACCTTTCTTGAATAGCCATCTATTGCTCCAAAGATAACAAAGTTGTGCCTACGTTAAAATACAATCAGAAAAGAAGTCCACACCACATGACATTTGTCTAATAATAGAATATTTACACAACACAAACTGAACAGTTTATAGCGTGCATACATACCTGATGAGCTTGTGATTAGTGTTGATGTGTATCATGTACTTTGGGTATGGAACTGTGTACGTCCTCCTTGCCACACATCTCAGACGGGTCATCCTTGAGAGCACACCTACATTACTCACACGATGCATGGATGCATAAACTCTGTCCCATTGCACTCTATGTCCCTGTGCAAGTAGAGCACATTTAACTAATCCGCATCCAGCATCTGGCATTGTGTTCTTAATTCCTGTGATCAATGAGTCCAATTCCTCATCACTGCAGCTACTGTATGAGGCAGATATTGACAGATTGTTCAGCCATTCGCCTAAAAAGTGTAGCTCTTGACACACCAAGGAGTCTGCCGATACATTTTGATGGAATCCCAAGTTCTACAAGATGAATGAGGGTATCTACAGAAATTGTCATTCTCGGACGCCCTGGAAAGCCCTTCTGCAGATCCAGTGTAACAAATGTAAGCTAATTTTCTCTTTCCTGCTGGAGAATAGTGGTTAAATTTGTAAGTTCACAGAAAGTAACCCCTCCATGTCAAGAGGCTGCTTCTCCAAGATGTTTAGCAGCCGGTCATGCAACTCCTGATGGATTTCACCCCCTCACTTACTATTACACCAATAAAGCAGATGACAAGACCAAGTAAAAGGAAGTCTTTCTTAAGCGGACTTGTGTTAGTGTAATTTACAAAGTTAAAATGTTCAGACTGCTAATTGTTGTTCTTTGTTCGAGTAGCCAAAAGGGGTCAATTATCAGGACGTATAAGGGAGGTGGCAACTATAGTATCTAAAAAGGGGGTATTAGAGAAGATTTCTGAATACAAAGATAAGGAAGGTAGATACAACATGGTGACTGGCAGACTCAAGGGGTAGAAAACGACCTTCAACATGTATGCGTCTTCAGGTTCACAGTGGACTTCTTATAAACACATTTTTGACATAATGATTATTAAAGTGTCGCAGTAATGACTACTAATGTGGTACAGTAAACTGTGGTGGCGAATGTAAGACTCAACCCATCTGAAGATACTTTTAAATAAATCACATTTAATTATAAAATAATTATTCTAACACTTCCCTAAAAAGATTAGGGAAGTGTTAGAAGAATTGGGGTCAAGTGTATAAATGCCATTTTGGACTGATGGGTCTCTCAGACCATTGCCCTCTTCACACAAAAATAAGTGTTAATAAAATAAAACTCCATTCTTCTGGATGTCTTAAGCATACTCAAAGGGACAATTACAGGGAGTTAAGACAAGAAATTTATATAAATAAATCCATTCCCGCATATATGTCTATATGCGGGACAACGATAATGAAGAAGTCTCTTCTGTAATATTATGGGATGCTTGTGAGGCAATCCCAAGAGGCAAAATTATTGTGTAATCATCCTTTCTAAAAAAATAAAAAAAAATCAGCAAGAAACATTGGAATATCTGGAACATAAACTGACTGTATTAAAGGAAAAAAATAAAAAGTAAGTCCAGAGACTCTGCAGAAAATAAAACAAAGCAGAGATAAAATATACCAAGAACTACAAACCTTGTGTTTCAATATTGAGGTGTTTGGTTATGGTTTTCACTTAGATTCATGTTTTTCTTGTCATTTATTATATTCTGTACGTCTTGCCATATTCTCTTGTTGTTTTTCGCTATTTGGTTTCATGCAATATACGTCCATTTCCCCATTTTTAGATTTGTCAGATGTTTTTCTATGGTAATTTATTTTTGTTTAGCCAGCAGGTATCACACTAGTATTGATCAATTTATGTTTTCAAATCCTAAAATCTCTACATGTATAGAAAGCCACAAGGAGGGTGTATAAGTAAAATCAGCTTTGTCTTGTTATTCTTACATTTGCTGTGATCATACAAATTTCCTCAGGGATTTAGTGTTCCTGTTTCCTATCCTTGACACAGTGCGAGTCAGGATTACTCATCAGGAATCACGAAAGGCAGATACACATGAATTTTCCTTTACATAATTCATTGATGTGCTATTTATACAGCTTTATTAGGTTTTCCCCCTTCCCTTATTTTGTCTTGTTTACATGTTTCTGAACCTCCCACAGCCTGTCAGTGGTCACTGTGGCTCCCTGTCTTCAGAAGGATTAGAGTTTTTTCAACCTTACCATTGGTCCTTTTTGGTTTTGGCCTTAAATACAACTCAGTGCTAACTGCTATTAGGTCTTTACCGGTTCTCACTTTCTTCAGGACCCAGAATGAAAAGATAACATTTAGTTTCTATGCTGCTCCGTTCTGGAACCAACTCTCCAAAAACTTCAGATTTGCATAAACTGGTCGCTACTTTAAATCACTAACGAAACCATTGTTTGTTGCAACTTAACAATAAAAGTGATATCCTTATTACTAGATTCCTTGTCTTTAATGTAATTTATACAACCGTTCATCCTTTTTTGCTTTTTAAAAAGCCCTCTGTAGTAAGCAAAGTATAAATTAATTCCCGTTACATAATGTCTTCTCACATGGAGAGCAATTCTGGAGTTGAAAATAATGACAAAGGGAGATGAAATGCACATAAATAACATTGGTACTGACCAATGTGCTGGATGACAGAGCAATCTCTTTCAGGATGTTTTGATTAAAGTATCTTTGATTCTTATATTATGTTGGGTTGCTGGATTTTGAAACAAAAAAACAAAAAGAACTGCTAAAGGAGAATAAAATACAAGGCTTGACAGAGATTATAACAGTTTCACTAGTAGCGAAGACAAAAATATTTCTAGCATGAAACAATAAAACATCCATTCAAATTAGGATGCAATCTGAGATGGTTAAAATGGTAAATTGAAAAAATGGTAAGTTGAATTAGTGTAGTGTTTTATGGTCATACTGACCATGCAAAATGCTTCCCATGGCAGCCAACTTTACCCACCCAATAATACACTGTTTCACTGATTGGTAGCCAACTTGTGCCCTACCCAGGCAGAGCACATCGACATGTGGTGGAGGAGGAAGCTAGAATCCATCTGAAAAACAGTTCTGGTCAACAAAAAAAATAAAATGTAACGGAACAAAACAAAATAAAATAAGATATCAGATCATACAAAGACAATACATTCCAAAAATAAGTTACACTTCTTTATCAATCTGCTGTCCTTGAGTGCAACATTAGGTTACTGCTTCAAAAATGTCTAATCTTCTCTCCATTATGAAAAATAGAAATGACAATAATTAAACAATTTGTAAAAATAAAAAAAGTGTTTGACTGGCAGCAGGAGAAAATATTTCAGAGCTAAAGGAAAATTAATCCAAGCGGATTTGGGATATGATAAACAAGTCAAAGCAAAACTTCTTTAATGATAGGGTTTGAAAATAACTTCAAATAGTTTAGAGCTGCAAGGTGCAGTAACGCCCACTAGGTGTCAGCAGTGTTCAATGGCTAAAAACTGCTTTCACCGCCTGAAGAAACCTACGTAGGGAGACCTTATCAAGTCACATTTTACCAATCAAAACGAACAATGTTTGAATTTTCCTGTTTTGCATCTAATTTGTGTTTACAAATATTTATCTTTCTGCTGGATCAAAAAGGTATATATTTTTAGAAGATTCATCTTGAGCACAAAATATGCTTTCTTCATGCCCCTCTTTGGAATCAGACCCAAAAATGCTTCAGTGTCCAATTGCTGCACAAGAACCACATATCTTCTTCCACCTATTTATTTAGCCCAGGTTAAAGGTTTCCAGATGTTCCAAGTGCTCGTTAAAGCTAAATTCATCCCACACTTGGCTCTGGGTACTAAACTGGCCATTTCAGGGGTCACAGGGTGAAAGGCGCCCCCCCATGTTGCAGCAGTGATTTAGAGAGGACACACACACGGAGAGACAGTGCTGCACATGTGCGTGTCGTCATGCATGTTTTTACTCTGCTCGCCGTCTGCTTGCGTTTTGGCCTTAAGGGCTGTAAGTTAACACACAGGGAGCAAGGTTTGGAGTTCAGCTGCGTTAATCAAACCTCATCAGCTGAGTTCAGAAGCATGGCAGGGAGGCCAGTCTTTGTGATTTTAATTCTGCCCTGGTGGAAGTCCAACAATCGCTGTAAAGCACAGAGAATCCAAATTGCTGTCTTAGTCAGTGACTCCAGGAAAATCATGAGGTAGAAAGAAAAAAAAAAAAGAAAAAAGGACAAGGCGCAGAAAGATGGAGAATTCCCACGCCTGTCTCTCTGTCTGGTTTCTATCCTATCAGAGCCAAAGAACGATTTGCTATAATCTATGTGTAACCTTTTAATTATCAGACACATTTTTCTTCGGGACACATGGTATTTTAGTTGTAGTTTGTTTGTATAAATCCAGTTCCAAGCGGTAATTCAGGGCTGTCTGCAGAACATCCAGATTGGGTTGTAAGATCTGTGTGTCAGCGCAGACAAAAATGAGTCCTCTCGGGACTCAAGGAGCAACTAGGTGCTGTTCACACAACGCTAACGTCAAATGCTATCTGGAAGTGATCCCTAACATTTGTTTGAGTGATTCAGATGTCCCAGATGGCTGATGACCGACCCCACAGAAACTCTGAAGTTTTGCCTGCAGGCAGCTTTGTTACATCATGTAAATCCATCCACTTGGGGTTGTAAGAATCTTCCCTGGATGAGACCTACGGTCAGATCCCATTCATCTGAGGAGGAATAAACAAGAAACTGCTATATTCACAGTTTATCTTCAGTTTTTTTCTGTTTGCATTTAGCTACTACGCAACTCAACAACACAGTCACTGTTTATGAAGCGTTGCGCCTTGAATTGAGCAACGGTAGCTACAATAGTGAGCACAAAAGATTAAACCATGGCTGCGAAGTTGTTGGTGATGTGTGTAGTTAATCTATCCATTACATTAACTCGATCAGTTTAAAGCAAAATTAGTTTTGGTGCCTAACTTAAAAACACATCACACAAAACCAAAAGTAAGTAAGTAGTCAAACACAAACCCTAAAGTATTGTATTTGGTGATAGTGCTGTGGGAACAGCTGTGGTCAGTAGTCCTTAAAAGCTTGCATGATGACATGGGTCACTTTGGCACTGAGCAAACTTTAGACCTGGTATGCTCCCGGTTTTTCTGGCCTCATATGGCGGCTGATGTAGAGACAGACATCAAGACTTGCAGTCGTTGCGTAAGACACAAAGCACTCCAGAAAAATCAGCACCACTCGTTAACATCAAGACTACCCATGCCCTAGAGTTACTCTGCATAGGCTACCTGTCACGATGTCTGTGGGAGAACTTTATTGTGTGTCATGGAATACCTGAATGACTCCACACAGATCAAGGACGAGGCTTCAGGTTGCGGCTGATTAAGGACCTCTGCCAACTAGCTGGGATTGTAAAAACCTGGACAACCACAAACCATCCTCAGGGAAACCCAGTCGAGAGGTTTAACTGGACTTTACTTAGCATGCTTGGGACCTTGGAGCTTAAGCAGAAAGCTAAATGGAAAACTGTTGCATGCTTACAACAGCATGAGGAATGATGTTACCGGTTTTATGCCGTACAGAATAATGTTTGATCATTAACCACATCTTCCTGTGGATTTAGCTTTTGTGTTGCCTTTGTGGGAAAAGCAGGCTAATTCTCATTCTCAGTATGTTCAAAGTCTGTAATCCCGAATTAAAAAGAGTTTCCAACTTGCTTTGAAGAATGCTACAAAATCTAGTGAAAGAAATAAAACATGGTTTGATCAGCAAGTCACTCAATCAAGTTTGGAGGAAGTAGATTGTGTTTTGCTGTTCATTTACAGATTTCATGGTAAACACAAGCTTGAAGACAACTGGGAGCTATACATTATTGTGAAGTGTGCTGATTACTTTGAGGACCTTGATAAGGAAGAAGCTGGATGGAGTCTGCTACAAGTTTAGATCCAACCAGCTACATTCCAATTCAGGAGTTCATGCACCACTGAAATCTCTGCTGAACTCAGTACTCAACCTTTGGAAAGAGTTGCTGATTCCTCATCTCTGTCTTCAGACAGTTTTTTGATTATGTTCCTGAACCTGTGCACAATCATCCACCTGTCAATGGAGAGTCCTCTGCAGAGTTGGAGGCTTCTTTCTCAGTGGAAGAAGAAAAACTTGAGCCAGGTCAAAAGAAACCTGAGGGAATACCACTTACCGATGTCCCTGAAGTCCTCCATGTAGAACAACCAGAGCTCCCTGACCAAGCAGACACATCCCTAGCCAAAATGAGCTGTTGCTCAGTTCAGCCAAGACCTTTGTTGAACCTTGCCTTGAATATGCAGCATTAGGTAATCCACTTATTTCTGTTGTACAGACACTTTTCTATTGGTTAGTTGATACATATCGTGACATATTTTCTACCTCTGCAGCAAACAATCTTTTGCAATCTTGTGTTCATGATGTTTAGTATGCATCAGGAGTTGTATGATCTATAAGGGGGAGGGTGTAACTTGGGTGAAAACATCCTATAAATATTCTAAATAAAGCAAAAGATCTTAACAGTTCCAGAAAATAATCAAAGTCATATAAAAATGCTATGAAATGATGGTCATGATGAAATTTGTGATTACCCAAACTAAACAGGCAAATAAACACAGAACAAACACGGATTGCCTATCCGCTGAAATCAAAGAGCAAGAAAAATGAAGGAGTCATTTATGAGAACAGGGGTTACTGGTAATTCTTGTGACTGCTTGACAATGATTAACAACATTTTTTATGCCATGTTTTGTGCAGCTGAACAAACAAAACCTTTAATTTCAAGATTTGCCAGTGTTCCTCAGCTTGTTTACTTCTCCCTCCTCAACCGTCTTTTATTGCAACTCTACTGTACATGCTTGTAAGCACACGTATTTGTTTGCGATTGTGTGCAAGCGTTCAATCATGCCTAAAATCTCCTTTCACCGCAGCCTTATTGGGCTATTCAACGTATCAGTGAGTTACGACTTCACAAATGTTGACACAGCTTCTCTTGGTGAAGAAATAAGCAGCCCAAGCAGATGAACAAACAAGTTGCGGCCCATCATGGTTGTGAAATGCAGAAGGAAGAGTGAGAATGAGGGAGCTCACTCTTCATTTGACCTTTGTAAGACCCAGAACAAGGTAGAAGCTACAGAGGACCCAGCTAAGGGCCCCCAAACTGTCAGGGCTCTACTAAGACCACTTGAATTCTCATGCAGATAATTAAATGTTCAACTATTTAAAAACAACTAAATCAGGAATCTGTATTGTTAGTGGTGGCAGGTGGAAGATGAAAAAAATAAATAAAAAAAAATCCAAAAACCAATTAACTGAAAGTGGCATCTAATTTGTTTGAAATACATGTTTTTTTTTTTGTTTATAAAGAGTTAGATCCAATATTGTCTCAGTTTTTCTTTTTATAGACAAAGTACACATTTATTTAACTTTTTTTTTTAGATTTATCAACAATTACATTGTCTTTGTGTATATGTTTTATTCTATAATGCAACAATAAGGGCCCAGGTTTGAATCCCTGAGTTTGCATATCCTCTCTGTGCATGTGTTTTTTTTTTTCCCAGGAACTCCAGCTTCCTCCCATTTTCCAAAAAAACATGACTGTTTGTTAGTTTAATTGGTGGACCTAAAGTGCCCTTATGTATGAGTTAGTGTGTAAGTGCATACTCTTCTGTCTTGTATGTCTCTGTGTTCCCCTGTGATAGACTTGCAACCAGTCCAGGCTGTACCCCACACAATGACTGCTGGAGATAGGCTCCAGTCCCCCGGCCACCCTGCCAGGATAAGCAGGTAAAGAGAATGGATGGATGAATATTAACAAATGCAAGTTAATGTTGTATTCTCTTAGAATTTTTTTTTATTTTTTATTTTTTGGTACATAATTTCCTTCAGTGATGTTGATCAATAGTGAAGAAATCAAGCTATGTTTGTTTGCCAGAATAATACATAAAGGCTTTCACAATGAGTACTGTTTGGGATTTGAAAGTAATTCTAGACTTAATGTGTTCAAGGTTATTGGGAGCTGTAATGGAATAGGCCAGGTCATGACTATGACCAGAGAATAGTTTGAGACTAATTGGGGTGCTTCAATGGATACTTCTCATCTCAATATGGCTGTAATCTACATAAAGGCAAAGGCATGCACCAATTTTATGGTGTTCAATGGTTACAGATCACATAAATGGTTTAACTTCAGACAAAGATAATAAGCGTTTAAAAGAAGAAGTTTTGAAGTGATGATTTCTTTTACTAAATAAAAAAAAAGCAATCCAAACCGAACTTGACCACATATAAAGATGTGGTCATTGTGACACCATTAGCTACATGCAATAAAAGACATGCTTTGGAAAGATGAATTCAATTTCAATTACCACATTTAGGCCCAATTATTTTCAGACCTTTGGGATTAAGAAATCACTAAGATAGAACCTTTCTGGCAACAGAAAGTCGGGTAATAGCTCTCAGAAAAAGAAACAACTTATGCCACGATTTCCTAGAAACTCAAAAACAGATGAGTAATAAAGTAAGTAAAATCTATCAGTCTGAAACCAGTTACAAAGCATTTTTTTTGTGATTCCAGAGAACCACAGTGAGAGCCATTGCTCACAAATGGGGGAACAGTATTGAACCTTCCCAGGATTGGTCAGAATATCAATATGACTCTAAGAGAAAGGCGACAACTCAACCAGCTGGTCACAAAAGAACCAAGACTAAATAGAATGGAAACTATTGTCAGCTGAATAGAAACTATTTTGCAAAGAAATTCCTCTGCAGCGATGTAAAAGACGGATTGCCTGTTATCACAAATGCTTGAGGCTGTTGTTGGCCGCCAAAGGCACAACCAGTTATTAGATTCAGGGGGTGATTACCTTTTAATAGGGCCTGGCTGCTTTATACAATTTTTGTCCCTCAATAAATGCTATTGTCATTTCAAAACTGCTTTTCTGTTTAGTCAGATTATCCTTTGATGCTATTTTTGTTTGATAATCTGTATCAGGTAAACATGAGAAAAAACATAGGAAATCTTTTAACTTTACACTAGCTACGTTTACATCCACAAAAAATCATGATTGGATTAAAATGTATTCGGATTAAATAATTGGATTGCACCATTTACATGGGCACTTAATCAATTAATTTGATTATAATGTGTATGTACTGTATATGCACCTGGCTTTATTAGAATGCAAAAATAGTAAACAAAGCAGTATTATACATGTTTGATTGTCTTCCGAGCGCCTAGGACTTGCACGATGTTTTAATTACGGTTGAAACTTCGTGAGTAAGCAACAATTTTAAGCTCTTTTATTTTTTTGAACAGAAAGGTTGTATCGGGACAGTTTTGCTTCCCAGCGTATTTCCGCCACTCACCAACATGGTAAATTTGTCACATTTATGTCGGATGCATATGCACACTCAGGTCAGTTTGCCACATTCGGAATAACTTGAGTCTGACAAGCATTAATAAACCACCCCTCTCATTCAGATTACAATTTCATTCCAACTAAGATTAATCCGATCATCATATTCTGATTGGCTTGTTTACATGACTCTTTTTTATTCCGATTGGCCCTTGATGCTGCTTTTCCAGATTTTCTCTGCCAGTTAAGGAACAGTGACATATCTTAAGGTTAAAAAAAATTAGTCTTGGAACAAATAAAGTAAATGACTCTGAAAATTAATTGCAAGTTCAAATAACTGTTTAAACCTTTTTTTTTTATCAACTCCAGTTCTAAATTCAAGCAAACATAGCATTTATATTTTTGGAATAAAATCATTCAATTACTGTTTTTAAAATGGATGTTCTTTGTGCACACTGCTAATAGACTGGATCACTGGCAATGTCCCCACTGCCCGCATTCATCATGTATTATGATCTGTTGACACCAGCCAACACACCCTTCTCTCAATAAACTGTTGCCAAGTTGGTTCACAACATACAAAAAAAAACCCAACAACAACTGTCAGCCCAGTGATTGCCAAGAGGAGGTCCAAACATGACCCTGAAGGTTGGGCCCCCAGAGAGCAGCAACCCTGGTGAACGTAGGGGTCGGGCTGGTTGTGGACTTCATACCACAGAATGATTGGAAACCTCCCCTCTGTCTGCTCTTCTGGAATTTCCCACAGCAATAAAGCAAGTAAATGAGAAAGGCAGATTAACAGATGCGCCTGGTGCAGTTTGTAGTTTTGTTTCTTGAGCTGGACCATTGCTGCTCCGTGACCCAGTTGGGTGCATTTCTTTACACGTGTCTTACCTGAGCAGACTGCTTTTATTACATGTAATTTCCATTTAAGTATAAAGTAATATTTATTTGTCTGCCTTGCATGACTCATTGAATAGCGTCAGGTGAGACCATATCTGTGATTTAAGACTAAACATCCCGAGCCTGGCTGCTCAAAGGTTTCTTGGTAGGAGGGAGTCGGATCCTGGCGTGTAAATTATTTGCGCACTAAATCTTTGGAAGACCTATTTACGCATGGCCCCGGATTTGCTGCCCGTCACATTACACTGTCACGCAGAGGCCTTCAAACTCACTCCAGAAGGGTGGTGGACTGATAAAGGCACAGGGAGGCGTAGAAAAACCTCCCCGCCCCCTCACACATGTGGTGGAACAATTAAAGGATGGCAAGTTTTCTTTGGAGAGATGCGGAACAGCGCCCTAGGTTGTTTCCCCGTTTTCTTACACAATTGATCAATTTAGTTCTGCTTCCTCTTAAGAGAAGTGAGACAGATCCCTGGAAAGATATCATTGCCAGGCAGAGAAAGAAAAACAGCTTCGAACTCTGCCAATCTGATCTTATCTCAGAGTACTTTCAGTCAGACATATTTCAGGTGCTTCCCTCTGATCTAATTCTCTACTCCTGAATCATCCAAAACCAAACTGAAAATATTACGCATGATAAGAATCTAAAAATGTTCAGCCCTAACACAACATCTAAATTATCTATGTCTAAAAGAAGAAGAAGAAGAAGAAGAAGAAGAAGAAGAAGAAGAAGAAAAAAATTAAGTGTGCAGTTTTTATTTCAAAAAGATCCAATAGCCGAAGGAAAATGGATTTGGCTATAATGAGAACATCATACTGGAAGCCTGTAATGGAATGTCAGGTGCTGACATGATTTCTAAATATCCTCTGTCTGTGGAGGCTTTTTGTTTTGTGAGCCTGTCACTGCTGTTTGGACAGACAAGTGACAAATTAAAGGGAAAAACCTGCGCATTTCCCTCACTGTGCAGTTAGAGTAGCTTGATTCACTGTTGGGCGGGGGGTGGGGGGGGAAACCCAATCTGCTATCTCCCAAAATATGTCAGTCACAAAAGACAAACAAGCTGCGACAAGGTAAATGAAGATCAAAAGACTTTCCTATACAAACCAAAAAATAAACTCCAAAGGAAACTTGGAGGAAGACGGATTCTGTTCAGAACCAGAAGAAAACGTTTTAATACAAAAAAAGTGTTTGCTATATTAATTGGATTTCACAAAGCTGGGGTAAGCCAGAAAGAAAAGGCAAGATGCAGAATATATCAATCAAGCACACAACCCCATGACAGAAGAAGAAAAAAAATTAACAAAGCCACACAAGAAAAACAAGATCACAACACTGTTTTGTAGTTCATAATTCCAAATTTCTTAATTCTCACCTACTAACCCCAGATTTAAATGACAAATAAAAACTAAATTATGGTACAAAATAGTCTGACCAAAGGCCTGTGCATACTCCCAAAAAAGGACATTTGTACTTTTACCAGTACACAGTAGTATCCATAAACCAAACATGGAAAGGGTCCTGTCGGAATGATATGACGAGAAGGGAGTTAAAGAACTCCCAAATAAAGAACACAGTCATATCTTTTTTGTTTTCTTGCAGCCCTGACAGAGAGATTGAATTATTCGGCTCTTACAGTGTATATGCCGGTCTTAAGGATGTTCTAATCAGCATTTTATGTCCTCAAAACCAGTCATCCATCATTATTTATTAGCCGGTACTGAATCCCAATTAGATACTGCCTTCTCTGTTTTTACTGCCAGCACCCTGTAATTTGTTTCAGCCTCCACGTGTTGCTTCAGCACGTGTTAACTAGGCTAAGAATGCGCAAACAATGTTCATACTACACATTGCCCAAAACATGCGTAGCTTAGCTATATGACTTGCCATGTGCAGTTCCAGTCTTCAGTACACGAATGTCCTGTTCCTCTGTCTTGATCTTATATGCTGTGGCTGCTAGCAGTGCATGGCTAACGCTTTGTTTGGATACAAACCATTGACAGTTCCTGTAATGTGTTGTAGTGTGACATCCGTTAATCATGTGTGGACACGTCTTGCACCGAATGCTGTCTTTCTGCGTCGTAAACACGGCACATTGACATGGATGGTTCACTGAATGTCAGCTTTCTCTGTTAGCAGCGTTTTATCCACTCTCCATTCCTCCTCAACACTGGCAGCCATTTGTAGATACGTGCACAAACAGACAGAAAGATGCTGCACCCAATATAGTCTCCTTTTTTTTACTGTAATTATAAGGGTAAAAAAGGCTTAGATTGTTTAGGAAAACTCAAAGTTAATTACTTTGTGTTTCTCTTAAATCAAGGCTGTAGATAACTAGTCCTATTCATGTCAACCTTTAGAGCTGTATTGGATTTTTACTTTTGAATTGGGTAGGAATCGGTGTTAAAGACTTTAAACACATAAAATAGTCTTATATTATCCCCACAGAGAAAATGGTTCAGCGGTGTATGATTTATATTGACATTTGCTGAAAAAATATTAATTTTACTTGTAGTGATTTATGAATATCTAATTCTCAAATATACACAGCCCAACAGATAGCCACGCAGGATTGTTGTTTTTATTGCTCAAATCTATCACGGACTGTCAGTGTTCTTGATCCACCTTGAAAATATCTCCC
Source organism: Fundulus heteroclitus (assembly GCF_011125445.2). Classification (NCBI taxonomy): domain Eukaryota; kingdom Metazoa; phylum Chordata; class Actinopteri; order Cyprinodontiformes; family Fundulidae; genus Fundulus; species Fundulus heteroclitus. The sequence goes on along the minus strand of NC_046371.1, from coordinate 11,633,501 downwards.
AGTAAAAGTTGCAAATGGATCTGTAAGACCTCTGCTCTTCTACCGGGCCAAGTCCGTCCAACAGATAAATCAGTCAAACCTAAAATGTGTGCCGTAAAACGTTTGTGTCACAGCGGGATCCACTTCGTGATGGACCCTGACAGGAGTATGCGGCATAAAAGGGAAGCAACATGCGATAGTCTGGAAGTCATTATGCAAAAGAGGTTCAAATCTCTCTCCTTCGGTTTCCCTAAAGCAGCTGTATTCCCTGAAGCCCCCAAGAGGCCATAAACAGGTTCTGAGAGCATTCTTCGGGGATGTCTCAGAGATGTTGGACCCCCCCCCCCATCCCCCCACCGAACAGCGGACACACAAATACACATTATGGGCACATCCATCAAAAAGATTTAAAACGGTTCGAGGAAGAGAAATGCAAAAACCAAGCTTTTATTTATTTTCTGATTTGGTGATACCAATGTTCTAATGTTCGTATTAAAATGCAGGTGATGTAACTATGACAAGATAGTGAGGGAAAACCGATTTATTTTATTAATCTTGAACACCTCAGGGCGACATACTAAATTTCATCCGCCTTTCTTCGCACCCCCAGCCTATCTTGGCTCAGCTAATGCCTGAGCTGCAGAGGAAAGACAGCCGGTAAACAAGCCTTATAATAAAACGAGACAAAAGCCAGACACCTCGTTGTTGCTTTGTTGAAACGAATTTCTGTGGTGGTAAGTTCAAGTGGATGTGTTTGTTTTGTGGGGTGGGCCTTTTGTAAATTTCTTTTTCGCCAACTGCTGTTTGACATTCCAGTTCAGGACACACGCTTGCAAGCCAATGTCCTGGGATTAACTTTGTTTTCATTCTGGCGTGCTATAAATAGACTGGATTCAATTAAAACTTAAAAAAAAAAAAAGTTTGCCAAGGGAAAGAAGAAGACACCGGCTAAAGTGCAACCATTTGTATAGTCATCTGCATCTAATCAAATTGTTTCTCCTGTCCACAGATGCTTTATTTTATCTCCTCACATTGTATTCTAGATGTTCTCTGCACCTTAGTTAAACAACAAGGCGCTGAGGTTTTGGTGAATGGTTGGCTTCTAAGTTTTTGTTTATCTGGGAGTGTTGTGAAAGCGACCTGTTAAAAGCATCTGCTGACCAGTAGCTGCAGTTCTTCCCATGCTTCAGCGCTTCTCCAATTCTACAGTGATTGCAAATCCTCATACTTGGAGAAATTGTCTGTCAGTCTTAAGGAAAATAACTCACGCTGTATCCTGCTGAAGGAGCAAAAAAGGTCAGAAGATACCAACTAAACACAGAGGTGGACACAACAACAAAGACAAAAAATGCATTTATTATTATTGTTTAGATTTACTGAGTTCAAGGGCTTTGATTATCACAAAGTGCAGTTGGCTTCTTGTTCAAATATCCAAAGTGCTGATAATGGACAATCTGATGTCTTTGAACCTAATAACCTCTTCTAAAAAAATATTTAATTTAGAACCAAAATATCGAAAATTAAATAAAAACAAATTTTTAAGGGTGCACATGTTTGGATCTCTAGAGCCTGGCAGCAGAAATTGGGTTAACAATTTAGTTAGGAAGTTAAAAAGATAACTGTACCAATTAATTATTAATCCTGATGTTGAGAGTCCGAGTGTGTCTCAGTGTCTCTTTGCAAATAATCAAGACCGTCATGTCACATTTTAATATAATCTGTACTGAACAGATCTCTTTCCTCTTCACAGAGATTTTTCCTGAGAAAATCTCTAACGGCTTTCCCAAGGCGTCGAACCCCATGTGGCCATCAGCAGGCTCACTGATGTGAAAATGTCTGAGTAGGTGTGAACTGATTATCTCGCCCTTAAGACCTGTCACTGTGAGAGTCTAGGTTAGTTCCTGCTCGTCTTGTTGTTCTGCCGACCGTAAAATTGTATGTCTCAAATTCAGCCTGACCTCACCCAGCCTGTGATAGTAATAACTGCCTTCCTTCTTCATGTATTGTTGGAACCTTTATTTTAGGTGGAGGTGTGGGAGTTGGTGCTTTCGCCTGCATCCAAAGTTCTCAAACTGTGGTGAGAGTATCATGAGTAGCCTTTAGTGACACCAAGAGAGAATATTACATTCAGCAAATAAGAGCACATTGATTTTTGTCTCAAACAGAAACTACTCAACAGAGAAGCATGGTTGTGAATATTTTTTGAACAATCACAATAGCTCAAGCCAAAAGCCCATGAACAAGTGCTGGTTGCTACCTACGTACTTCTGAAGTTGTAACGCTGATCAAGAAATTACGTCAAACCCAACTTAACCAGTGGTGCTACTTGGAACTTGGAAAACAAGATTTTCACCCATTATTGTCCTCAGTAAAAAAAGCTAACAATTATTAGGACTACAAGCTAAAAACTGTACATTTTATGCATTCAAACAATAAAATGCCAACAAACATTATTTGGTGGGCCTAGTAGAAGTGTGAAAGAATTCATGAGATACAAACTGTCAGAGTTACATTTTATTACTGCAACCATCATTACATTTTAAACCTCCTGCCACCAAATTTAATTTTGAGGTTGGTGTTGAACCTTCCTAAAAAGCATTTCAACTACCGTATTTTTTGGACCTTAAGGCGCCCCCGGCATTATAAAACGCACATTGAATTAACGTGTCTTTGTGCGTCTCTGTCCACATATAAGGCACACCGGATCATAAAGCGCACCAAATATTTTTCCCAACCGTGTAACATCACTCTGCCTCTTCACGTACACAGCTCTCTCCTTTTTTATATATATATACTGTAATCTGCATGCTTTGTTGAGGTGAAGAACCCAAATATAAACAACAGGAAAAAAAACAAGAGGGAAACAAGGATTTAATAAAATAAAAAGTAAAATAAAATGTACATTCACAAAGAACAAAGGTAGTAAAGGATTTAACACCACTGGTCAAACCAGGTACTACAAGAGGGACTAGAAGCAATGAGGTGAATGACAGCATGTAAACTGAGAGGAGCAATTATTGGAGTGGGGAAAGGTGAGGCTTGTTAAGTCAGTGGAAGCAGTTGGAAGCCATGAAGCTAGAGGCGACTGACAAAAGCTGGTACTGGAGAAAGACTGAATAAACACAATAGGAGAAACAAAAAATATCATAAGAATGTATGAAAATACATTACAAAAGCCTGAACAAATCCAAAGTAAAGCAACAAAAGCAAGCATCCGCAGACTTGACTCATACAGTCATTTACTGCCATTCAAAATCTCTTACATTTTTGATTGTAAGAAATTAATTTGAATACAAGACTGACGCTTACTGACGTGTACAAGCTTCATAATAGCTGGGTTGGAAATGTAAGGAACTCGGGAGATCAACAGTGTTCATGCGGTGTACTTTTTAAAAATTTGTTGCGTTTCAAGTCTTGCTGTTTTAAGGTCCTACTGGGATTCTTCACGTGCAAAATAAAGCTAAAAAGAGAGCTGTGGGACATTCCCCATAATAAACAAAGAAGTTTACAGTTGCACACCACAATTAACAGAGAGGGAGATCACAGGGTTTTAAAGTGGTAAACTCCCCTAAAACTTGTTGACAACAAGAACACAGCAACTGGCAAGTACCTTGCATTGTTGCTTCCACTGTGTGAATTGTTAAAAATGTTATATTCTGTCCATAGCAAAGCAGAAGTAGAAAACAATTAGGCCTTTAAGATTTAATTCAAAGCTTCAGATAAAAAAAAGAGAAAAATAGTAGGTTTCCATGAAAAACTCTGGAATTAAGAAGCAGAATCTCCATTTGTTTGGGGTTTGTGTTGTTATTTATACACAATCTTGAGTTTTCTTTGCAGGTTTACATCACATACAAATGTGTACCTCATGTGTTTGCCTAAGACAGATCGCCAAATGCAGCTAAATGCAAACAGGCAGCCATTTGGGCAGGTTTGCCAGCTGGCATCATCGGTGGTGGCCTTCAGCTCGCTCTGCAGCGTTGTACAACCGTAAACACAAACAAAGGAGTGAATGTGCTGAGGTCGGTTGTCAACGGTTGGCTGCACGTGGGAAACATTTGTGTGTTTTTCCCAGGTCCCGAAATCCTCCCTCAGAGGACAAAGAATTCATTGTGCCGCTGTTGATCTGCTTTAGAATCTGTGTGTGGTGCCATTTGGTGCTGATTTGGTAAGATCTGCATCCTGATCAGATCTGTCATTGCAAATCTCAAGGCTTACAGTCTAATGTTACTCGGTTTACGGAGTTGGCAGGGGATCAAAATCTTGCATTATTTCTATCACATCAGGCAAACCTCACAGGCCTAAAAATAGAATCTCAGGAAGAAGAATAAGAAGCAGAAAACATGACCATACCAAAGCATCATTGTGTGGGTGGTCTTTTTTTTTTTTTTTTGGAAGAACTTTTAAACTTCTGACCAAACAAAAAGGCAAATTGAAACCACTATGTATACATATTTGTTTATAGCTTGATATATTGGTAGATACTCAAATCGTAAGCTGACCTGTGTGTATAATCAATCATTTTTAGTTCAGAAAACAATCAGACATTCTATGGGGAGAACATACACAGATGTTGCAAACTTATCTTGGAAACTAAATTCATTTCAATTCAGTTTTATTTATATAATGCCAATACACAACACATGTCATCTCAAGGCACTTTCCAAAGTCTGTTCAATCAAATTATACAGAAAGATTCGTCAAAAAGTTTTCTATCTAAGGAAACCCAACTTATTTCATTGTGTCTAGCAGCATTCGCTCCTCCTGAAAGAGCTGCAGCTGCTTTTGCAACAATCTCTCATACTCTGCATGCATGAAGCGAAGGTGTCACAGCCAAACACTACACCAAGACTGATAAATGCCTATGATGAAGAAAAAAAGCGAGAGAACATTAAGTTAAAAATTCAAATGACAACAAATAAGGCAAAATTGGAGAACAGTAGGAGAACTCAGCAGAGTGAGAGAAATAGATCTTAATGCCCTCCAGCAACCTAAGCCTATAACTGCAGAGATAGGTCAGGATGAGCACTATAGTTAGAGTAGCTTATGTTATTCTGAGCTACCTTTATAGTTATGATGCTATAGGCTTAGGCTACTGGAAGACATCAGGGTTTATTTTTCTATTTGTCTCACTCTACTGAGTTCTACTGTTCTCCAGTTTTGCATTGCTTGTCGTCATTTCAGCTTTTAACTTTTTGTTCTCTCTTTCTATCTTAATAGCAGGTACACCTGGTCTGGCGTTCTGTTAGCTGTGACATCATCCAGGGAAGACAGATCACCCGCTATTACCATCTAATGTAGAACAGATTACTAGATCAATCTGTGCTTCTGTGCTTGTTGTGTCTCTCCTCTGTCTTCTGTAACCCCCAGTCTGTCGAGGCAGATTACTGTTCATACGGAGCCCGGTTCTGCTGGAGGTTTTCCTTCCTGTTAATGGGGAGGTTTTTCTTTCCACTGTCGCTCCATGCTTGCTCAGTATGAGGGATTGCTGCAAAGCCATGGACAATGCAGACAACTCTCCCTGTGGCTCTACGCTTCTCCAGGAGTGAATGCTGCTTGTTGGGACTTTGATGCAATCAACTGGTTCCCTTATATAGGACATTTTTGACTAATCTGTATAATCTGACCCAATCTGTATAATCCGATTGATTTTGATTTTGTAAAGTGCCTTGAGATGACATGTTTCATGAATTGGAGCTATATAAATAAAATTGAATTTAATTGAATCTTTTATTCTGAATTGTGCCAAGACATTTGGTCTTTGGCTATAACGGTGAAAGTAATTATAAAACACACCTGTTTAACACCTGACATTTAAAGCAGTCGGTGAGGGTTCGGAAAGAGCTAGTTGGGTACAGAAAAATTGTGCAATTACATTAACATGTCAGAATTAAGGTTATAGCAATATTAAACAAAACCAAAATCTTTTGGCTTGGAGTACACTTGTTGATGAACTTAGATCCACAAGTCTGCACTCTACTCAGACTCTTCCTGAACATACTAGTTGAGGAAGAGTCATCAACCCCTGCATGTTGATGTCTGTTGAGCCAAACCAACAACATTCCAATGTGCATATCTATCTATCTATCTATCTATCTATCTATCTATCTATCTATCTATCTATCTATCTATCTATCTATCTATCTATCTATCTATCTATCTATCTATCTATCTATCTATCTATCTATCTATCTATCTATCTATCTATCTATCTATCTATCTATCTATCTATCTATCTATCTATCTATCTATCTACAGGACTGTCTCAGAAAATTAGAATATTGTGATAAAGTTCTTTATTTTCTGTAATGCAATTAAAAAACATGAAATGTCATACATTCTGGATTCATTACAAATCAACTGAAATATCGCAAGCCTTTTATTGTTTTAATATCGCTGATTATGGCTTACAGCTTAAGAAACCCAAATATCCTATCTCAAAATATTAGAATATCGTGAAAAAGTATACTAGTAGGCTATTCAACTAATCACTTGAATCGTCTAATTAACTCGAAACACTGCAGGGTTTCCTGAGCCTTGAAAAACACTCAGCTTGGTTCAGTAAACTAAATCACAAGTATGGTAGTGGTTAATAGACGACATAAGATTCTCACAGTAACTGGTGTACTGACCATGGCATTACTGTCCTTGACTGGCCTGCCAATTCCCCTGACCTGAACCCCATAGAGAATTTGTGGGGTATTGTGAAGAAGAAGCTGAAAGAGACCAGAGCCAACAATGCAAATGAGCTAAAGGCTGCTATTGAAGCATCCTGGGCATCCATAACACCTCAGCAATGCCACAGGCTGATTGCCTCCATGCCACGCCGCATTGATGCAGTAATCTGTACAAAAGGATTCCCAACCAAGTACTGAATGCATTAATGGACATTTTCAAATGTTTGATTTTGTTTTGCTGTTATATTTTTTTTTTTACTTGGTCTGAGGAAATATTCTAATATTTTGAGATAGGATTTTTGAGTTTTCTTCAGCTGTACGCCATAATCAGCGATATTAAAACAATAAAAGGCTTGCGATATTTCAGTTGATTTGTAATGAATCCAGAATGTATGACATTTCATGATTTTTAATTGCATTACAGAAAATAAAGAGCTTTATCACAATATTCTAATTTTCTGAGACAGTCCTGTATGTATGTATGTATGTATGTATGTATGTATGTATGTGTGTATGTATATATATATATATATATATATATATATATATATATATATATATATATATATATATATATATATATATATATATATATATATATATATATATATGTGTATATATATATATATAGTGTAACGTTACAACATGTTTAGAACGTGACTATGTTTTCGATCTTGGATACTAAATTAAAAATTTCTGTGTGTTTTAGAAGAAAATTTGCTGACAGCGGTCCTGTGGTTAGCGGCTTGAGAGGTGAATTTTGCAAAAGAAAAGTTGTGGTTTCAAGGCTCCAAAATGCATAAATACAAACAACTTAAACAAAGACATGACGGAGGCCTGATGTAGAGCAGGGTGTTTTGTAATCCCTTTCATGTGTCTGAATGATTTGTTTTGACTTGGGCATATTAAATATTGTATACTTTTCCTTTTTGTCAAAGTAGAATTGAAATGTTTGGGGGTCCGAACAGTAAATGTCCTCGTTTTGATGCATACCAGCTGCCCTCGGGAGCATTTGCTGCAATTCTGTGTACGTTCTTGAAAAGTCCTTGAGGTCAGCACGCTATTCAAAAGAGTTCTTGATCCTTGGTTTACTTTACAAAATGCCCAGTTTAATTACTTTTTCCAGCCCCATCTGTCTGTTTTCTCCTTTTTTAGGACCTTGATTGTTTACAAGAGAGCAAGAGAACTCCATGAGAAGCGATCTGACACCCTGGTCACATGATCTGATTGGCTGCTTTAGATATAAAGTGGAGGGTCTGGGTGATTTAGACGTTTCATTTGTAAGGGCGTGGGAGAGGGGGTGTCTGATGATTTGGTTGAAAAAAAAAAAATGAACTCAGCATGGTGAGCATAATTAGGTGTGCTGGATAAAATGAGACCTAGTGAGAGAGACAGCTTAAATAGAGGTAGCAGACAAAGAGTATCAGATGTCTTCCTTCAAGGTTTGCTGGACGGTGCATGGAAGCCTGGACTCTAACAAACTAAACACAAAGCAAACTTTTGTTGTCTTTCATATGAAATGAATTTAAATAGGGAAAACATCTTTAGTAGCTTCATGCTATTGCTCATCCAAAAATCAGAGCAACCACGACCTGTAGGCTATAAGAATGGTTTCATGTCTGTCGTCTGTTTACACAGCTTTCTAATTACGAGATTCTCATGGTATTATAACCTCGAGTAAAAACAGCATGGTTTCACTATGCTGCTTTATTTACGCAACAATTCAAAGCAAAAATGTGTAATATGATCTCTTTTATTTAAAACAGAGAAGCGGGAAATTTTATATGGCTTATTATAGAATGGCATATTGATTATTACAGCAATAATGTTATCTATAACATTTATTTTTTGCTAAATATTTCAGATAAGCATGTAAAGCTGATATAGCTGATTGGTCAGGCTGCCAACTTTCATTTGGCAGCTTAACAGAGATGTTGCTTGTAGCTTGCCCACTTTGGTGCTTAAACAGTGTCCCTTTAATAGGAGGGCTATGTATATTACCAGAGTGGAATTTGTCTTTCTTGTAAACGAAAAATAAAGTGTAGCCTTCTTTCTGCTGGCTGACCAGCAGTTCAAACCAAAGCTGTGAGGAGGGGCACCACTGCATTATTTGATAATTTGATAATAATGATACTTGCAGATAAAACTTTGGTCAGCAAATTGTGCTACAAAGAATAATACTCAGTGGACTGATAATTCTAAAACTTAATTATATGGGCACTGGAAAAGAGGGTATTTTTTTATCAAGAGACACACAAACATTTTGATAGTCACATACATTTTTTTTTCTCTTTTTTATATGTATACCTGTTTGAAATAAACTAAACTAAACTAAACTAGTTTGAGCTGAAGAAAACACTACCTTATCCAGTTTAATTTAATCTGCATTTAATATATAGGAAAATGAGAACTAAATCACTTAACTTGCTATGTTAGCCTCCCTTGAATTTTTCTTCAGCACATTGCTTTCACGTTAAATAATTATGAAACTTCTCAACTGCATCTTCTTTGCAAACCCTGAAATACTCACTAACATCTGTTCGTTACTCTAACAACAGTTGGGAAGCACCAGGACATTAAATAATAATTACTAGCATCTGGTCAGTGTGCATGTGTGTACCCAGGAAATGTAGTTAGGCTCATAATGGGCCCTCCTAAGCCACAAACCATTTGCAACACAAGATAACTCCATAGTGCATGTTTTTCTATACTGAATGTTCAGCATGGCAATTTTAAAACTCTTTGAATGACTCCGTGAGTGCTTTATTAACTTTGGTTTAATGTGAAAGATTCTTCATATCTGTAAATGTACTTTTATTGTTATGTCAGGGTGACTTTTTGGTACAGTTTCGCATATCTACACAACATGCCAAATGCCATTCATCATTTTGATGGCTAAGAATTTATTTGTAAAGCAAAAAATCATGTACTTCAAATAAAGTTTCTCGTAAATTCAGATGCCCCCCAATTAAATAGCAACAATGATATAAACTCGCTCTAGGTTTTAAATGTGAATGTCTTTGTTTTAACTTTGGAGTTTCAGAGAGCTCAAATTGTGTATTTGTCTGTTTTCCATTTCTGAATATTGCAACCACATGAATTAAACTTTATGATTTCGCTTCTATTATTTGTTTCCCCAGATGCTGCTTTAGGCTCAACATTACACATGGCAACATTGTTTCCAGCCCATGTCATTACAAAGGATTAAGGATTTTCAATGCAGGGGATGTAATACTTCTATGCGCGCATCAAACTAGGAGGGAAAGGCTGTGAGTGTGTGTGTGTGTGTGTGGGTGGTGGTTGTCTTGTTATCGGAATAAAGCTGTTACTAATCAAAACAATTGTCTGCAAGATTTCCTACAGCTTTTCAACTTTGGTTACTGAAAATTTATTGTTGGTAAAATAGCTGCAGTGCTAATTCACCTTTCCACCTGAAAGATTGTGTTGCACATCTCAAAACTTGATTTTTCCACAAGTAATGCAGGGAATACAATAAACATTTGGAAGAAGGTGTCCTGGTCAGATGAGACCCAAAGTTTCCTTTTTTGGCCTGCAGGAAACTAGGAAACTAACACTGCAGATTACCTGGAACACGCCATTCTTGTTGGTCAGAGAAGATGGATGAAAAAGACAAAAGACTTTATACTTGGGCGGGGTTTCACATTCAGACAGGACAGTGATCATGAACACAAATGGAGCAAATGTTTTCACAGAAAGAGCGACCCAAATCCATTCCAAGGATTGCTGATGATGTTGTCCATTATCAGAAATAAGGTTATTGATGATAATTATAAAAAAAAATATATATATTTTTCAATCGAGGCCCAAAACTCTTTTCAAACCGGATGACCATTTTTCTACAAGGCAAATGTGCAAAACCCTTTTTCAAGTTTCAGATCTACAAGGATTTTCAACCTTTGTCAATCCCTTTCCTGTCACGTTCTGGTTTATGTTTAAGGTATTTTGCCCTCCTTCCTTAGGTTCTCTGGTTGCTTTGAGTTTTGTCTTCTCTAGGTTCTTGTTTACTGTTAGTTTATCCTGTTTTGTCATCAGTTTTAGTCTTAGCTTTATTTTCTGTTTTAGGTTTGTACATCAGGGCCAGGTCGTCTGTTTGAGTATAGGTGAGTCTCCTCCTGCAAATTTGTTTATTGGTTTGCTTTTGGATTTTTGACCACTTGTTCCCCAGAGATCTGAGCCACCCTGTTTCTGTCTGTTCCCGCCCAACTGGACTGTTTGTTTCTCTGCCCTTTTTGGTTTTTGGATTTTGTTAATAAATATTATTTTACCGAACCTCTGCTGGTCTGGCTGAATTCTGGGTCCTCTGCTCTGATTCATGACATTTCCAACAGAAAATCTGAATAATTTGCTTAATTAAAATCTTGCACACAGGCAATATATTGTTTGGCCCTCAGTTACTTTTGACGGAAGAATATTGGCCCACACGATGACAAGTTTGAACACCCCTGGTTCAAATAAAAGCACAATCATACGTTAGAATGGCACAGTCGAAATATAGAGAAAGCAAATTGAGAATTTTTGGCAAAAATTTTAAATTGGCAAAACAAAATATGCTTAAAAGCTGCTTATCACGCAATATGTCTGAACTTAAACAACTTTGCAAAACACTGGGAAAAAAAACAGTCTGTAGACGCATAGAAACATAACCCAAAATTGTCTTCAAAGGTGGAATGAACACAAATGCAGATGTATTATAATTACTAAAACTAAACACATATGTATCAGATTTCTTCTATGCACTACTTTGTGTTTGCAGATCCCTTCAAACACAACTTAGAACAACTTTTGCAATCATTTCCAGTGAAGAAACATTTGTGTCAGTAAAAGAAAGTAATTTATTTAGGTTTGCTTGACAGTTGGTCAGAAGCACAGCCTGACTGCCTTGTGTTTGGCAGCGGGCAGAGTGTGCACAGTAGACATATTTTTAACTTGAAAACAGCTGCATCCTGTTGGAAGCATGGGTTTATGAGAAAAGCACTGAGTCTTAAACCAACCAAAAATGAGAAAAACCTAAATTCAACTGAAATTGTGAACTATAATTGCTCTAAATAATTTCAGCTGAAGTGTAATTGAGCAGCAGATTATTATTTTTTATTTTTTACAATTTTTTTTCAAAACAAAACCATATTTGTGATTCTCACTATTTGTACTACTATATTATTTACAGAACTTACATATCAGGGACTGCAGAAACAAGCAAAAGATCCAAGGGGTTTTCAGTTTAAAATATGTGTATATCTTTCAAAATAAATATTCAAAATGATAAGTTGGGCCTCAAACCAAATTCCTTCAATTCAGGTGGCAACCCAAGCAAAACTGGTTTCACAAACAAGTCATGTGGGAAACTTAAATAGCAGTTGATCAGACCAATGTCGACACAAAAGGGGAAATACCAACTAACCAACACTTAACAGACAAACACGGGTCAGGATAGTACTGATAAGTAACCTGGTTGTTGTTTATTTTGGAACATGATATGATTTAACAATGTTTACATTTAATACTTCATAAACATACATCATGTTTCAAAAAGGAGTAGGATGAAGCATAAGCTTATCAAGCCCTACCCCTCAGTTACATGTGTCATGGAGGTAAAGGACAAATATTTACAGTAAAACAAACAGTATACCAACTTTTTATACATTACTCTTTTTTGTATTCATCAAAAATACTTTTCTTATATTCTTTGTTGAATTGCTGGATGCTTTTACATTGTCTAATGTTTTCAGGCAAGCTGTTCCAGAGCTTCACTTCGCTAATTTATAAACTAAAACTTATTTTTGTTGTTCGAACATACTTAGTTTTGAAAATTTTATTTTCCTCTTAAATTATACCTTCCATATCTATCAGAAAACACTTGTTGTATGTGCGCAGGAAGTAAGTTATTTCTTGCTTTATAAAGGATTTCAGCAGTTCTGAAATTGATCAGATCTACAAATTTGAGAACTCTTAAATCAAGGAAGAAACAGTGGGTGTGATCTCTAAAATGTTTGTTATTCGTTACTCGTATTGCTTTCTTTTGCATAATAATCAATGGTTGAATGTTTGTTTTGTAAGTGTGACCCCACACTTCAACGCAATAGGTTGAAGTACATATACAAATCAAACATATTTGGGTTAGGACGACTTGCACAACTTAAATGAAGAATGAGGCCAATAATAGGCACAAAATATCCCCTCGCTAACGATCAGGCAGGGGTATTACCCACTTAAACAGCTACAGTATGTTATTTAAGGAGAATTGATTCAACTGGGACCCTTCTACAGCATCTCCATAAGTGACTGGTAACACAAAAAAGATATGCATATTACAAAGGTAATTACAAAGTAGTATAGTAGACTGACAAAGGTAACCAAATGCATGAAAAAGTAAGGTTCATAAAGAGTACTAAATGTATTTTTATTTATTTTTTACCAAATTAGGAATTTATTTTAAGAATGAACAATAATCAAAAAGTAAAACAAGCATTACGATTCAGCTACTTGCCAGTGTGGCAGCAGGAATGGCCCTTAGATACACAAAAACATCAAAACAATTAATAAGGTTGTTAGAATTTTGTTTGTCTTATATATTACAGTCCAACAGACCATAATATTTAAAATACAAACCTTTGAGGCTGGTGTGATGCCAGGATTTGTGCAACAGAAGAGATGACATAATTCTCTCCAACAAGGAAAAAAAAAAAAAAAAAAAACCCAGACAGAGGCAGACAGCTCATGATTACAAAACTTTGTCCTACCTGCATCCGCTCGCATTCTTCAAGTCTACGTAACACGGAGGGAAAACCAGACTATACAGATTTGCCGCGCATTTAAAGGACCCCTTAGTTTGTTCTGAAGGTATGCCAAGTTAAGATTGTCAGGGGAAAAGAGAACAGAAACATTAGAGTCTTTTTCACTTAGATTTACTGCAAACGGGCTTTTGAAGAAGTTTTTTGATCCTCTGAATAAATCTTCCACACAGACAACTGTCCTCTAAGGCTTTGGTTAGTCAGCCTTTGATGAAGCCAGAGGTCGCAGGCAGATGAGCAGTCTGTAAATACAGTCTGAGGAGAATCTTTTGGTGACGCAACTATTGGCTTTGTTTACAGGTCTGTAAAAACTGTGCGTACACACTGTTTTTTTTCCCCTCTCTCCTTTTATTATACTCCTGCAGGCTTTTTGCTTAAACCATGACGGCACCGTGATGACTGATTGCACCACTGTCTGTCATGTTGCGTTTCTGAGTTGGACTCGAGCTCAAGCAACAGACAGACAGAATTATAATGAAAGATATTTACTAAAGAAAAGGGACCACAGCCAGCAGGGAGCAGTTGAAGCAGCAGGCCAGCGAGAAGAAGATGACAGCGACGGATTAACAGGAGCCTCTGAGGATGGCTGAAAAGTGCAAGTCCCGTTGTATACCGAAGGAATGGCGTGATTACTGATGCAATGAGCAGGCGAAGGTAATTTTCTGAATGTGGAGCAGGTGTGGCACAGAAAATGGGATGAGGCAATAAAGGAAAATAGGCAGGAGAATTCAGGTGTTTCAATAACTTCCATAGCACAATGGCGTAAAATAATTAACCATCTAGGCTGCATGCAGACTGCTTCTCCAGATGTTTCTGAAAGAAATGGTCACTCTCAGCAGCTCATTGAATTCCGCAATGGCACTGATAGGATTTTGCCTGTAAAAAAAAAGAAGCTTATTCATTGAATTTCCTCAGTGCCAAATATTACACAGACACCTATTAATGACATCATCACAAAATGAAACAAATGGAAATGACAGCACCATGTAAAATAACAGAGCGGGGTCAGCAGCTGCTGAGAAGCATAGTGTAGGGTGGCCAACAGCTCTCCGTAGTGTAAATAGCCACGGAGCTCCAAACTTCATGTGACCATCAGATTAGCTCAAGAACAGCGTGTATAGAGCTTCATGGAATGGGATTCCATGGCCCAGTAGCTGGATCCAAGCCTTACATTACCAAGTGCAAGGCAGAGCCTCGGATGCAGTGATGTAAGGCACGCCGCCACTGGATGGGAGAGCAGTGGAGACATGTTCTCTTGGGTGACTGATTATTACTCCCCGTCTGTCAATGAGTCTGGGTTCAGAAGTTGGCAGGAAAACATCACTTGTCCGTCTGGGCTGTGTCAAGAGTTGTGACGTCTCATCATTTGTGGCCAGTGGGGCCAGGCCCCACCAGATGTCGCTGTGGAGCGCTATGTTCACAATAATCAGTGGGACAGGATTGTTCTTTATAGAGTAATATTGTAAAAAAAGACAGATTACCTTACTAATAAAATTCTGTTAGAAAAGTTTGTGTCTATATATCTAAGTCTGCCAGAATACTGACAAGCTCAGTAGGCTAAATCCTCTTGAAGTGCTTTGGTATTGGGGCGGACCCACCAAAGTTTGTTTAAATAGTGAACATATGAAGTCACAATGCACATGCCTTATGCGATCTCAGTAGACAGCTGTGGGGCACAAATCCTACAGCACCAAGCTCGGATCGTCCAATCAAAATACTGGAAATCCACACGTTACGTTTATGTTCTGCCAGATAGTGTGCGACCATCTAGTGTTGGTTGGCCTTGCTAGCTCATTGAAGGATTGACTTTAATCTTTACTGTTCAATAAATGAACTTTATTAGTGAGCCTTTATTTGTAATTTTATGTATAAAAATTTTATTACATTTATCTTGTGTAAAATGGCATTTCTGTTGTGTTGGTTTATGCACATTTATCTGTTTCATTTAAAATTCAAATTCAGGTTGTTTTAATCACAGAAAAATGTGTTGCTGCTAATAGGTGTTAAGAATAAAGTTTGGTACATAAGGGCTTATGGTGTGGGGCTATTTTTAAGGAGTTGATCTTAGTTCTAGTGAGCTGTTTTTGCTTCAGTACACAAAACTATGGGTGGGCAATTTCATGCTCTCAAGTTTTGGGAACAGTATGGGGATGGCCTATTCTTGTTACGTAATTTTGTGCCAGTGTATAAATCACTGTAAAAAGCTGTAGATGGTTTGGTGTGGAAGAACTTGACTGGCGCAGAGTTCAGACTTCAACCCGACATAACACCTTTGGAATGAATAAGAGTGTGGAGTGTGAGCCAGACCTTGTCCTCCAACATCAGTGTCTGACCTCACAAATATGCTTCTGGTATTATAGCCAAAAGTTCCCACAAACACACTCCTGAGGCTTGCAAAAGCCTCCTAAGAGTTGAAGCAGTTATTACTATCCCTTATATAGGAAAATCTTTGACCTATCTTTATAATCTGACCTAATCTGTATAATCTGATATAATTTGACTTTGTAAAGTGCCTTGAGATAACATGTTTCATGAATTGACGCTATATAAATAAAATTTAATTGAATTAAATTGAATTACTATAAAGGGTGGGGTGACATCACATTAAATGACCCCAGTCAGAAACTATGAATTTACAAATTTCTATATCAGTAACACACAAAATGAAATTACGGTGCCCTGTTGGCTTGTTATATTTTATTTCTGTGTTTCACACTTTGTTTTTGCTCTATTTGTTAATAAACAAACATCTTTAGTGTATATTTACCAAACCGAGCAACGCCAAGTGGAGGTGCAAAAAGAAGGAGGATAATTAACCCTAACCTTGTAGATTGGGTTGTCATAAATCATGCTGAGCTGTCACTTTACTGAGGGGCATTGCAGGACGGTCTCTTGCTGTAGCTGCATCAACTGTCGACATCTCGCTTTCTGAAAGTTCAGTGGTACCGCCAGCAAATGGCACAGCAATCTGCTGATAGGACCCAGTACAATGTTCTTTCAGGCTCAAAACGGACAATGTAAACTATATCAGGATGGACGCTTGCCTATTTTGTTTAATTTGAAGATTAAGATTGTTTTTGTGTTTTTCTTTTGATGGTCAAAATGATGTGGACATGATAAAATAGTATTTCCACAACAATACTGATCATAAATGTATAATATCATTTAGTCGTGGGCTGTGTCTTCAGTTTTCACACCAGGACTGTGTTTTTCGTTAGCAGAAATAGATACAAATGGACATATTTGGGGGGTTTGTGAGGCAGGTAAAAGTGTAGAACATTTATTTCAGCTAGCTAGCCTGCAGTGTACAGCAACAGTTGGGGGGAGGATTTGTATTACCCTATGCTTCAAACAGCTGGAGTAAATTCTAGTCCCTCTGGCCTGTTTGATTGATTTTTTTTTCTTTTTTCCTGTGTTTTGACAGAGCAGCAAGTGATAACCTTGACTGCAGTAACCTGCCTAAATCAGACTACTACTCTTTTTTCCTGTAGTACAAAACTACATATAGTCTACACCTTGACTATAGATAAACGTCGGCATATATATCTGATTAATACAAATATTTATACTGCTTTAATTCTACTTGACCTGAGTGATTTTCACCAATGCAGTCGACTGCAAATTTGAAAAGTTGACAGTGATACATCCCTGATGCACCTGAGGTTGATGCCCAGCTCAAATGGAAGACCTCCCTCTTAACTTTACAGATGCTGTCGTGGCTCAGTGTCTGACTGAAACTGACTCAGGTCTCAAGACAGGACTCCACACGTGTGCTGTTTTCTAATAGACACATCGTGGAATGTCCATGAGATCATTCCCTCTGCATTAGGGAGAAAATGTAAAAAAAAAAAAAAAAAAAAAAAAATCGACTCAGACCCACTGACTCACTCTGTAATTGGCTGGGGAAATGAAGGAATCAAGCAGGCTGTGAGGATACTAGAATATCCACTAACAACATGGGAGAGGTCTTCTCTGCCGGTGAGACGTCCAAGTTCCAGCACGACATCTTTGTCTTTGCTCTCTGCTAGTCATGCCTTATGGCTTTAAACTTAAGACCCTGGTCGGGGAGTAATTTGCTGGATTTAGGTTTCAGTGCAAACACCAGATTATCTTATGAAGACTTAAAGGTTAGCATATTTTCTCAATTTTCTCTCTGTATTATATCTCTATATTATATCTCTATATTTTTTGTTTCTTCAGAGAATTGCCCATAGTCTGTTGGACACCTTCAATTCCACAAAGAATGACCAAGAAACTCCGAACAGATCCTGTCAGAAGTTTACGTACACAAAATGATGACATAAATGTCATGACAAAACTGGTCTGTGGACTAAATGAAAGAAAAATTAAAAGTATTTAGTGTTTTCTGAAATCAAACTAGGATCAATAATGCAACACAGCGCCAGAATGTTGTCCTTTAGCTTGCCAAGGACTTCCCGCTAGTAAAAGCTTTGACATGCCAGCATAAAAAAAGTTGTTTTTTGACAGCACTCATCTAATAAAGAAATACTCTGTAAGCATGCCCAGAAACTCACTGTAGATCTAAGAAAGACACAATATAAGTCTTTATCATTGTTAAATAATGTTCACTAGAGAGAGCTTTTAATGAAGACATGAACTGTGGCTCTCAGCTTCAGCATTATTTGTGTGGCTAGTAGAAGTTGACCCCAGCAATGTCTAAGACAACAAACCAAAAAAAAAAAAAACAATCACCTGCCAGACCAACACTAGCACTGTAGAGGTGATATCCCCGTGGACGAAGAGGGTTTGATATGCACTTTAATCAGATACAGGGATGACTGAATCATTCCCCTTTAAAGATTTGTGTTAATCCGGAGCATAAAAGTGGGTAAACTTCAAGGACATTAATAGAGTCACGATGTGGATAAAACGTGCAGATAAAAAAGTCAATACAGCTACCTTATTCTTCAAGCAAAACTATTTAGACACACATTATTCCACAGGGACATTAACTAAAAAACCAAACCGGCATCGGCTGTTGAATAGATTTAGGAAGCCAGCATCTGCTTTTTCTTTTCTTTATTTAGTTTTTTTAGCAACAGAGAAAGTCTATCGTTATCTACAATAAAGACTGTGGTAGGTTGTTGTACGGCTACAATGAACTTCCCATTCTTAACACCCAAAACCCAGAATACCCAGAAAAAAACTACCTGTTATAAATTTAAAGCTGCTGCAGAAACCAAAAATATTACAATTGTTCAAGTCAGCCCTATCCGTTGATTTTTACCCTGGCATAGCCTCCAACTTTATTTTGGCTGTTTACCTTTGAACACGTTCTATTTTTGCAGAATGAGTTTGACTTAGGTCATTGTCAGAAACCCGTAATCTGGTCAAGAAGAGTACACAACACCGCTCATATCCTCATCATTTTATCAGAAACATCTTCTTTCTTTTTCCAACATCTATTTTTCTATCAAAAATAGACATCATACTAAAAATTTTAATCATATTTGGTTGAAAACAGCCAGTTTTTTATGCAAGAGTTGCCCTATGTTGTTTCCAGTCTGACCGAGGATAAACGATGGTTACTAAATATATTTGCGCAAAAGAGCAGCTTAAAAATGCATTGAAGTGGATGTTTATTACCTTTTTGTAAAGTTTGACTCTATAGTCATTTCAGAAAATCCACAACAGAATGAAAATTTTTAACTTCATGAATCTATATTTTGCAACCGAGTGTGTTTTTCACCTCGGAAAAATACAAAAAGGGAACAACAACAAAACCTGTAATATATTATATTGATGATGAGAGTTGCTAAACGTCCAGTAGTAGAAGAAAGGGATTAAAAAAATTGTAAATTAATAGAGGACTAGTTTTATAATCTTATTCCCTTCAGTACATGGTAATAATCATGTAAATCACATTTCAGCAGCCTAAGCTGGGGTTTTGCATGTAAACACAGTTATTATGTTTTACTTACAGTTATTATTTCATGAACATCTAGACAACAACACCATATGGTATCAAAAAGGACACTTTTCAAGTCACCATGAAAAATCGTTTTATTTATACAACACTTAGTCCAATACTGTATCTCCTTTAACATAATGAGGGGGCAGATTAGGTTTAGTAAACCCAGCAACACTCTCTAGTTCACTCTGGGGAATCCCAAAGCATTCCCTGGCTAGAAGGGATATCTAGTCGCCTTGGTTTGTTCATGGGTGTATGCCAGGGTCTAAACCCAATAGGATGTGCACAAAAAACTTTAAAAATGAGACACCTAATCAAATGCCAAGGCCACCTCAAAAGACTCCTTTGGTTGTGGAGGAGAGGCATCTCTACTCCAATGTCCTCACGGCCTGCACTCAGTATCTTTCAGGCTGAATTGGGACACGTTGGTACGGAAGCTCATTTCAGGAGCTTCCTGTCATAGCAGCCTCATCACACTCGGATACGAACCACTTCAGTGTATGCTGAAAGTCGTGGTTTGAAGATGCGACCAGAATCCACATCATCTGCAAAAAGCAAAGGCGAGACGTTGAGGTTGCAGAAACCAGACGCCCTCCTTTCAACAACAACACTTTGAGAGATGACAAGAGTCTGACGTACACTGGGAACAGGTTCAACTCTGAAATCAAGATGCAGATGTAACTAATACTTATATTTAAGATATTTTTTGAGAAAGTGGTGCACCTTATTTCAGGGGAGAAACCCCTGACTTAGGGCATGAATATGCTCTAGCACTATTAATGCTGTCATTTTGTTTAATTTCTGAAGAGGATCCTGAGACCCAACAGTTGTTGGCCCCCGTCCCAAACTTTGGGAACCTCTGACCTGATCTACAGTTTGTAGCTTCTTTGTACAGTACATATATTGGCCGAAACCTGATATTCACATAGCCCTCTTGAGGAGACGGATTACCTTTTTTTTCTATCACTGTCTGACTAAAAAATAAATAAATAAGAATAATAATGAAAAAAAAAAAAAACATGTTTTAATTTTTTTCCAACTCTCTTCACACATCTGTCTCCTAATAGTACATTCTTACATTACTGACCTTAAAAACCTTTCATTGAAAAACAACTGTGAGAAAACGTTTGGTTATAACCTTGAATTGACGGTCGGTGGTCACTTAGTGTAACAGCCGCACCAACAGTAACTCAGCTCTCTGCCAACCACAGATGACCCTTTGCCAAATAAGCAGCTTATAATGGTTTCTGGAAAAACAACGAATTGGGACTACTGCTGTTATTAACATCTGATTCTTATCCCCGTATGCCTACTTATGAATGTCTCTGCCTCTGCTTCTTTCCCTTATCTTCTTGTTTGAGAGTCTGGATCTAACAATAAGCCTTTTACCTCCCAGAACCTCCTGAGAATTTATTGTTGAACCGATATTGCTGTTGAATCTGTCTACAGCAATTATATGTGCATCTTACCACCCACACAGTGTGTGCCAGGGTAAACTGATCCTGGTTTGTTGGTTGCCTTGTTAACACACACCTTTGCCCATACATTTTTGATTAGGTATCCATCCATCCATCCATCCATCCATCCATCCATCCATCCATCCATCCATCCATCCATCCATCCATCCATCCATCCATCCACAACGAAACGCACCAAAGACAATTGCATCTTTGATAAAAAAAATATTATCAAAAAGAGAATTTTTTCAAGATGGTCAATTAAGAGGGGCACGCTATCAATATATTATATACTGAGTGAAATATTCAATATTTCAGATTATGATTATGTCTTACAGCTGATGAAATCCCCAAATTTTCGAGGCTCAGTGGGTATAGTCGTCTTGCAATCGGATGGTTGTTGGTTTTTATTTCAGCTTCCCCGTTACATGTGCTCCTGGGCAAAGCATTTGTGTGTGCGACTGGGTTAATATGGCTCTAGTTTAAAGCACTTAGAGCAGTCAGTATGACTAGAAAAGTGCTAAATGCAGTAAATTCAGTCTGTTTACCCAACAACCTGACGGTATCATTCAGGTAATTAATAATTTTGGATGGTGTTTGCAAGTTTTCCCCTTTTTTTTCAGCAAATGTAACAGACATGGTGGCCAAACACTTTCATTAAGAAAATCATCATAATAACACAAAATATCCAGAACCGTCTCTTTGTCATTATTCCTTGCACTTACTGTAGCAGAGGAAAATAATTGTGGTAAACCTAGCTGACCAAAAACAGAATTTCTCGTAAATTATGGATGAAAAACAAAAGTTATTGTCTATTTACAGCGTATATGGCAAGCCGTTTTAACATAAATTCGGTTTTACCGCCCTTACGTTCGAGATATCTCAAATTGTTTTATGACTAGACGTTTTAGCAATTTAAGATATCTCTAATTGTATTTTGACTAGTCAAAATACCTATTCGAGATATCTCTAATTACATTCTGACTAGTCGAAATGACATCAGATTTTCCATTGAGTTGTATGGAGACGTCAATTCAAGATATCTCGAATGAATTACTGACTATCTGAAATACCCATTTCAGATATCTACAATTAAATTACGACTAGTCAAAATTACAATTCAAGATATCTTAAATTGAGTTTTGACTAGTCATAATTCTAATTAAAGATATCTCAAATGCCACCATAATTCAAGATATCTTAAATGTATTTTTGGATAGGCGAAATGCAGTTTTGACTAGTAAAAAATAAATTTAAGATATCTTGAATTGTAATTTTGACTAGTCAAAATTCCTTTTAAGATATCTTGAATTGTAATTTTGACTAGTCAAAATTCCTTTTAAGATATCTCTAAATGAATTAGAGATATCTTGAATTATTCCGCTTTTCCATTTAAGATATCTTAAATTGACATTCTGACTAGTCAAAATGACGTTACTGATATCTTGAATTACGAAACGGCTTGCCATATGTCATCACACAGGAACCGGAGGCGTGCGCTTTTGTTTTCAGAGAAGCTAAAGGAGGGTGCTGTAATGCTTTGTGCCGTCTCGCATGTGAAAATCAAGAGCTAGCTGGCTTTACCATAATTCCCAAGAGGCAGATGCTTTACCACAGTATAAAAACTGCATCTGGTTATTAACAGAACTGGTCCGGGCTGAGGAATATTCCTTATTTCCAGCTTGGACATGAGTCGACAGTAGCGCTTTCAGCTAGCCGTTTTTCAGTGCATTGTGTGCGTCGGCAGCAAGTAAATCCGAAATGCTTTGCAAATTTCTTAAGCATTCTTCAAGTATACTATTTTCGCCCTCTCTGCATATCCCATACTTAAAAAGCTCTTTCTATATTGTGGCATTTTCTTACAATTTTGTCGAAAACCGCCAGCGCCATTGAATGTTCAGGCAGCTTACAGCCAATAAGGGGCTTACACGCAATGTCTTATTTCAGATATCTTAAATTGTAATTCTGACTAGTCATAATTACGTTCGAGATATCTTAAATTACGTCTACGGATGTGTGACGCTTTCAATGACGAATCCGGTGACGTAATTTGAGATATCTTGAAAGGGATTTTGACTAGTCAAAATGTAATTGAAGATATCTTGAATTATTATTCTTCCTAGTCAGAATGTAAATAAAGATATCTTAAATTACCATTCCGGATAGTCAAAATGTAGTTTTGTCTAGTCAAAATGCATTTTAAGATATCTGGAATGTAATTACGGATAGTCAGACGAAACCGAATTTATGTTAAAACGGCTTGCCATACAGCGTATAGTTTTAATTGATTGTTCTAATCAAGGCTTACAGAGGGGGGGGGGGGGGGGGGGGGGGGGGGGGGACGTTTTTTATCCGCCTATAGTTTAACCACTGGGGGATCAGAGCCCTGGAGATCTCCTCCCCCTCTCATGCGCTCAGACAGGGTGAAGGCGGGCGTTTACCGACGTCACAGGCGGCTTCTTTACTTAAACTTGAATCAGCAGCAGCAGCGCAGGGAAGTTTTAATAGCTGGGACGGCGTTGCCTAGCAGCTGGGAAGAGGACTCTGACTACTTCACGCTCGCTTCTCTTTACCGGACTTTCCCATTTCTTCGTCCTGTCATTTGAGTTGCAAAAAATATATATAAAACAAATCTAGATATCCAACATGTCCTATACCGTGACACTGAAGGGACCCTCTCCGTGGGGCTTTCGTCTGGTGGGAGGACGGGACTTTAGCACACCGTTAACCATCTCCAGGGTAGGTCGCGGCTTTCTTCTGCTTGTGCGTGTCCATTCATTGAGCTGTGCGAAGAAAGGAGGAAAAAAAAAAAACGTGCGCTCATTGCCTCGGCGGCAAACGGTTTTTATGCAGGCATTTAGAGATTGTAATAATGATCTAAGATTAAGTAAAGGGTTTACTGATTCTTTGAAAAAGCTGTGTGGAAATATGAGCCCTGCTCCAAAACGCGCAGATCGTGCCGTCTGTTTTCTGGCAGGTGATTTGCCAGCGCAGTCACTTTGACCAACTTACAGCCCTACCAGAAAAGGATGGTCATCATCATCATCATCTTTATAATTTATTTCTTCTTATTATTTACGTGGTTAAATAGTGCTCAGTGGCAATTGGGAGTTTTGAATAAAATCAAATTCTAGGCTATTGAGGAAATGTCTTATGATGAAACAATTGTAAGCAGCAATTGTGGATCAACGTTTATACTGTTTATACTGTGAAGCTTTTTGTGTGATTGGATTGAACTCAATGTTTAGTAAAGGGCTTTGAGACGATATCTGTGGAAGATGGTGTTATATAAAGGAAAGGAAACTGAATCAGTAGCTTTATATCAGTCAAACATGTAGTGCGCAGCAACAGGTGAGGTGGTGGTGGTGGTGTGTGTGTGTGTGTGTGTGTGGGGGGGGGGGGGCAGGAATATACAAATGTAGGAAATCAACCGTCAAAATGTGATATACCTTATGCTCAGGGTGGAATAACATAGGGGGTGCCACAAGTGCTGGTAAAATCAGTTTCGGCACAGTTGGTATCTGATTTGAAGCCTCCAAGTTCATGTTGCATTTCTGTTGTTGTTGCTGTTTTAGTTTGTTTTACAATTAACCAAGAGTCTCAGAAGTGCCAATTGAGATTTTTTAACCTTTTATTCTACTTTTAAAAACAGAAAAGACAGCGTTTTTCCACACATTTTTGTTTTAGCAGCAGAAGCACCGTAGACTGAAATAAGCCTAAAATGCACGATAAGTGTACTGATTAACCTAGACCAATTTGTACCGGACTAATTACAGATCCTTTAACACACAGTTTGTGATTTAGGAAGTTGTTGCTTCACTTTTGAGAAAACAAAACAAAACAAGTGACCATAAATACATTACTTAAAATCTTAAAACCTTGGCTTACCTTGATACTGGTGACCTGCCACACTTATGATGTGTGGCAGGTCACCAGTATCAAGGTAAGCCTTGATACTGGTGACTTTCAAGGATTCTTATCTTGAAAGTTTACATGTTAATTCATCACTGCTTGAAATATTGACATAAATAGTTGAACCTGTACTTTCAAGGCCTCGTGAACTTCCCTGACCCTTACAATTTAGGTCAAGAGTCACATTGCTTGGCAGTGGGTCTGGCAGTAGCCATTAGTTCATCCTAGCCAAGTAAAACACAGCCTGGTGCTGCAGGGTTTACAGGAGGGATAGAGGAAGGGGGGAGGGGGGGTTGCTGACATTTGTTTTTCATCATTGCTCATTCGTGCAGCTGACGGATTCCAGGTGTTGTCCTCAGCAGTACCGCCAGCCCCCAACCATGCATTTAACTGCAGGGTGCAAGCATTTCAAACTAGAGGTGTAATTTTTACATTTACAGGCGCCGATTAACGGCTTTGAAAGGACAAACGGCAGACCCTCTGGGTCAGTCAAAGCAGTCTGTGCTATTCGGAGTCAAACAGTCTGTGCAAAAGTTTTGACAAATACACACTGTCAGGTTTGTGGTTTCATCAGTCTCAAATGAGTGATACACACTTGCAAACGGGACACCTTTAGGTCTTTAAATCACTGGGAAAGCAGTCGAACTCGACATCCTAAAATCAACGATTCAAACGCAGTCACTACTTCATGAAATGTTTATTTTTGGAGCTGCAGAGGTGGGTTTCTGTTGGAATAGGCTTCCAAAACTTCGGAGAAGAATTGTGAAGTGAAGATCTTAGTGCAGCCTCAGGGCATCTGAGACAAGTTTTGGTTTCAGTGCAATAAATCACTTAATTTCTCACCGGTTTAATTTGTGGATATTTGCTTCGGTGCCAAAATAAAAAACGCATGGCATTCACTGCATTCTTTCTGACGCAGCGAGCGTTGCAAAACCTAGTCTTGTTGGCAACATTGCAATCGATTACAGGTTACACTTTACAAACTGTTGCAGAGCAAAGAAAGCAGCAAAAACCTATAGCTGATGTGGACGAGCTACTTGCAGGAATGAATAAGGGGTGTTTGGTTGATTCCAAAAATCTTGGATTGAAGGCCAGAGAAGGAAGCAGCTGTTGAAAAGGAAGCATATTTAGCAAAATGTGTAATGTCAGAGGCTTAAATATACGCGGCATGTTTGCGGCCAAATCCCTGGACACCACTACACAACTGCTTCTCAACCAGCCATCACACATTGATTCATTGACCTTGTGACGTATTAACAACCTGAATTTTACAAAATG
Source organism: Fundulus heteroclitus (assembly GCF_011125445.2). Classification (NCBI taxonomy): domain Eukaryota; kingdom Metazoa; phylum Chordata; class Actinopteri; order Cyprinodontiformes; family Fundulidae; genus Fundulus; species Fundulus heteroclitus. Next base: position 11,607,460 of record NC_046371.1, on the reverse strand, counting down.
TGTTTTACAGTCAGAACTTGAGCTCCATACTCTTTGAAAGGGGTGCTTGTCATAAAAAAGTATCTTCAGTGCATTGTTTGAGTTGTTTGCTGTTACAGTCTACGGATTTTTTTTAATATAGATTATTTAAGACTATTAAAAATATTGGGTATCTGACAATGAGATGAGACAGGATTTTAGCCTTGTTTTTGGAAAAAAAATAATAACTGTTTGTTGGGTTTTCTCAAATTGAGTAAATTTTTACAAATTATATACTTTGTGTTTAAAATACACACTCCATGTCGAGTAGAGTATTTGAGGTTGAACTAATTCAAATGTAGCAGATTTTATGGTTGTCTAATTCTAAGATGTCGTGCGTCTAGATGTCTAGAAAGCTATTGTCCTGCAACCTTCAACTGTGTATGTACTCCAGCTCACCTAGATCCAGTAGCTGAATCACCTTGCCACATGTCCTCATGTTCTGCATAAAAAGAAAAGTCCAGCTACCAAGAAAAAATAAAATAAAATCAATAATTTCCATCTCAACAACACATTTTTATTGCAAACGTTGCTTCTGGCCGATCTCTGCTGTGTTGCCAAACCAAGGAGTTTTTTAAAGACTTCACTACCTCAGCACTTCTCGACCCTCTAACATTTTCAATAGTACATCCCAAAAAGTGTCAGCAAATATTTTAGGGACACAGAGAGCCTGAATGGATGGTACTCCAACTATTAGCTCCAAGCAGTTCTTTGCAAAATGTTGCCTACAGCGATTTTGTCATACCAATAAATATCCAATATATGGCACGGGAAAAGGTTTCAAGCTCAATGAAACTAAATGACTCTAAATTTGGATAGCAACAGAATACTGTTTCAAGAGATAGGCTTGCCTTTGACCAGTAATATGAAGTTTTAATATTGCCAGATCACAAACAATAAAATAATTGTTGTTGCTTTATTTTATTTTTACTGTACGTTCACTTAGCATGAATGAAAGTAAACATTTAATTTCTCACATGTTAAAGGGAATGCCCGGAAACAACCCCACCCTGAGACAGGGAAAGTTGTAAATACCAGAAAACAAGTTCTGAAGGTAGCAGCTGGTTTTTACCAAAGGTGTTAATGTTCCCAAAAAAAAGACTATTAGTCCCCTGCCATGCCATTAGAAAGCATACTGGTTGACGGTGATCCTATTTGACTCTGGAAACATTTGTCCTAATGGTGTGTTTGTGTGTGTGTGCGCGATGTTGTGGGTCGTTAAATGACCGTGAGTGAACCAGAGAGATTGAGAGGCAGAGAAAGGTAAACGTAGAAATCCCTGATATAACCGAAGAAGCATTTAGAGTGGATTTGCTGAATGTGGCACATGCTTTTGTACATGAGTTTCACACCGACATCCAGCCAGAAGGTGACGCAGGAAACTTGTCCTCTCTGCCAGGTGGCAAACGGTCAACCACTGAACAGGAATTCAGATGTGAGTGTTGGGTAAATAAGGGTAAGATGCCTGCTCTGTCCCGACATTCCCCTCTCACACCCAGTGGTCTTTTTTGCATTTGGTCAGTGTTTTCATATTTCAGTATCCTATTTCATCAACCCTTAAGGTGGCATTTTGAAATTATGTTACACATTTTTGAAAAGTTGCCAGCTTGAGCTAAATTTTATGGTAAAATTTAGCCATGTCTCTAGGTAAATGCTAAAAATTCCCTTGTTTTTTCTCAAGACGTCATCCCTGCATTTATACTTAAGTATTTAAGGAAATGGTTTATTTCTCGCCTTTGTTTCTTTAAATAACTTTAAGTTAATTTATTGTCATTTCATTTATATGAAATATTAATTAAAATTAAATATTGTTTCTGATGTCTGGAAGACATTGAGGACTTCAAATCAAAGAGCAAATGGGAGGAATTCAGCAGATGCAATATATTTTGACGCCTTGATGAAGAAATCAGTGAGTCTTCTTGGTTAGTAATTTCTGTCCATCATCCTGATTTCCATTAGATGTTGTCAAACCAGGTGTCTTTCAATGCTCTGGAGCCATATTTGAACAGTTCAAAATAGTAAATAAATGATATTGAATGTAAAAAAAAAAAAAAAAAAGAAAAGAAAAAAAATCCCACATTTAAGTTAAAAAAAGCTAATATAAAACAATATTACAATTAATTATATTTCTGATTTTCTCCATTTATTTCTATAATGTGTTGCTTATTTAGTTTAACTAGTTTAGTACTTTTTGAGAAGTTTTGTAACAGGATTGTTTCAAGTAAGATGTGTTTAGCTGTCGACTTATGAATTCAGCACACATCATTTAGTTAACAATATCCTTTTTCTTAGTGTTATCCTAAAGATTCCCATTTGCCTTCATCATGATCAATGTAATCTGAACATTGATGTTTTTTCATAAAGCTTATGGGCATTAAACATAATGTCTAACACACCTGGACCCTGCAGTAATAGAACAGGGTCTGGATCAGGCAGACCTTAAACACCAGGTTAGGTCTCTTGCGCAAGATTTCAGACTATTAGATTATTATAACAGCAGGTTAAACTGAAACCAGTTTAGCCTCTGCAAAATAGGCACATGGGCGACATTGGCTTTCTGCTTCAAAATACGTTCTTTAGCGGTTACATATCTAAAAACTCAATGTCCTTCGTACTATGTAATCTCTCAAAGTATGTTTTCTCATATCTGCCTCATACCAGAGACAGAGCATGTGACTTGAAGTCCCATGAGTTGTTGTTTGTTTGTTTAAGCATTTTGCATCTCAAAAATAAATAAAGCAAGGATAACGGAGTGTTCTTTAGGGTGTGCTTGTCATAAAATGTGTGAGACGATGTCACGTGTTTGAAATGCTGCAAAGGTTCCTCTGGTCACCTGGTAATACAAGAATGGGAAATTGACTGGAGTTCAATGTAGTGCACTCACAATAAGGATTTCTTAAAATTAAACATAAAAAGACTGAATAAAATATAATCTGATGTATGTTTAATCAATAGTGCTTTAGAAGATTGCCATCACTCCCTTTCGGCATCATAAAACGTCATGATCTACGTCTTTATGATCATCGTCATCTTTCCCGCCTACACAACCTGTTCAGCAACCATCCTCATCATCACAACCCTTTCCTGCTGTTCAGCGTTCCTCTGTTCCCCTCCAGGTCTTATTCCCGTTCTCTGAGGGGTTCAAACATGAACCATCTCACGTTGCTTTGGTCTCTGACGAGGGTTAAAGGTGCATCTCCCGAGCTTTGCCATGGGTTCACAGATCCTGTAGACCTGTCTGCCGAGCTCCAGTCCATTGTTTGCCAGGCGTCTGAGCTCCTCTTTGGGTTCTCCTTGCCAAGGGGTCATCCTCGCCAACCGGCCGGCCTCCTCATGGCGTTTTCCCCATCGCTTGGTCGACCCCAGCTTAATCTCTGCCACCAACCCCCAGACCTCTTTTGCCACTACCCTTTGAGGTCTCTGTGCATTTCACCAACTATGCCATTACCACCGTTGCCGGCCTTCCAGGTTACATCACCTCCAGCCTCTGGACCTCCTTTGCTGCCCCTGGCCTCAAAGCCGTTGCGCAACCAACCGTTGGACCTCCATTATTGACAACAGCTTCCGGACATCCTTTACCAATGACCTCCAGATCTCACTCACGGGTGGCCTTCAAGGCTCCAATGGCGCCTTCACTGCCAACCTCCTGTGTCGCTCTCTATCTACTTGGGATGACCTCCTGGTCTCCCTCCTGAACTCTTGAACTTTTTTTTTTTGCCTTTTGTTTCTGGCCCTCCTTCCAGGATCCCCCGTCAGCCAGGTTGTCTTTTGTTTTCTGTTTTATTTTCAAAGAAAACTTGTAAAAAAATATATATATAGAAGGAATATTACAAAGAATCCATAGGTAATGTTATGATAAAAAGTCAAATTATCTAAACTTAACAGCTTACTTTCACACCTGATCACAAGAAGAAGGCTTGTTTATGAGATGTGAGTCCAAAACCTCTAGTCAAGTCTGGAGTCTCTAGAGCTCAAGTCTAAGTGAAGTTTGAAATCTTAAATTAGCCCATCCATCCATCCATTTTCCAAACCGCTTAATCCATCATGGGGTCGCGGGGGTTGCTGGTGCCTATCTCCAGCGTTTAAATTAGCCCATTAATTCCAAAAAAAGTAAAAAAACAAAGCCCATTAAGTGTAACTGTAGTCTTAGCTGTAGACTTATTTTCTCAGATTACTTGAATCAGCGGTGCCCAACTGATACCAGACATTTTCCTTCAGGAGTTTATGGGTCCCTCAATTACAGCGAGTCTTCTTGCTCCTGAAGTGGTCATAGCCATGACTAAAACTCTTGTATAAAATCATCTTAACACTAGTCCAAGATCAGGCCTAAGGAACCTCATTAGGTTCATATCATTTATCTGCAATCATCAGCTGAAGTCTCACTTACTGCTTTTGCCAGATGCAGCCTCATTGTTTGAGCGTGATCAACACCCACCAGTCGGAACCTCACACCCCACGCTTTGTATTTGCGTTTTGAAGTGTCACCAAGGTCATAACCATGGTTTTTATCACACAGCAGGCAAGCAAACAAAGGCGTCGGATTCTTTGCCAGGAATTTCTTCCCTTTTCACTGAGAAGTAAACTTGGTGCTCCCACCCAGCTCATCATCTCACCGTTGAACTAATCAAAGAGGAAATCATGTAACATAGCAATATTTATACAAATAAACAAAGTTTTTTGTTTGCGTGCTAGACAACCAGTAAAGATTGAAAGGTTTGTAGAGTGTTTAAATAAAGCTTTTGCTGCTGTTTCTGGAGTTGAGTTTGCATATTTTAGTGAGCAGCAGCAAAGTGTTTGCGGAGCTATCAAGTGGAGCACGTTCAACGGTTTAGATCTTGAACTGGATAAGAGACGGGAAAGACACACAGGGGGGAAAAAAAGTGATAATGGTGAGACTTTGCCCTAAGGATGATGTCACACCAGGGTGAAAGTATTCATCAAGTTTTATTATGTGCTTTACATAATGTCAACATGCAAAAACATTCCTGGGGTTTCAGTTTTTTTTTCTTCTTTTGTGCTCAATCCCTGTAATTTATTCTCAGATGTTGAATGTGAAACCTCCCATCCTCCACATAGCATTCGCCAATCTTCATTGAGCTGCATGATGACACTGGGTGACATAAGGTTTGCATTTGCTTACCAGACTCTTAGTTTGTATTTAACTAGGCTTTAATTTATTTTAGGGAGATGTCACTTATAAATATGAATTTTGTAATGACTACAGCATTACATCAGAGTTTAAAAGCTGTGTCTAACCCCTGCAGTGTATAACACGTGTCTCATTTTTAGTTGTTTTGATGCATTTACAGGTGCTTTGTTAGGAAAAAGGATTAATTTGTTGATAAACCTAAAGTTGTAAACTATGCATAAAATGCCATTATGTTTCATGTTGGTGTTGATTCATCTTCACATATCTGGAGTGCCTCAAACAATTATCTTTCCCCTTGTTTTTGATTATCATGAAAAAAGTCAAATGATTTCCTTTACTTAGGGTAAAACTAAGCCATTATGAACTTGCTTCCCAATCCAAACAACTGGGGGTTCCCTATTGTGAGCTCACATTTTCAATAACTAACAATGATGCTTCTACAGTGCTGTGGAGGAATTTCTTTACACTCTTCATTGCAGAATAATTTTAATTCAGCCACTTTGAAAGGTTGGTAAACATGAGTGGGTTGTTTAGGGTCATAGCAAAGCATCCAAATTGGGTTAAAATCCATTCATTGGCTAGGTGGCTCTGAAATCTACACTTTGTTTAGCTTTTTTAAGCTTTTAAAAAATTCAGCTAGGCTTTTCTCTCACGAGACCCAGGACTGTTTGTATCTGCGGTGCCCAATCAATACCGGATATTTTCCTTTGGGAGTTTATTGGTCCCGCGGTTACAGCAAGTCCTCTTGCTCCTGAAGTGACCAGATTATCTCACTACCACCACCATGTTTGACCGTAGAGATGAAGTCCTTTTTTGTGAAAAGCTTGATTGCTTTTATGCCAGATGTTATGAGTTTTGGCCATAAAAATCTTCCATGGATGCCATTTTGGCCCTGTCTCTTTGCTGTTGATTCATAAACGCTGACCTGTACTAAGACACCTGAGGCCTGCAATGCTTTCATGTTGCTTTGGGTCCTGTAGAAGTTGTTGAAATTTTTTTTTGGCTGGTTTGTCCTTGGAAGTTTAACCTCTGTTCCCATGTCTGCCTGCTTTGCAGACAGTAGTTCTCACTGCATTTCACTTGAAGCCTGAGAACTTGATTTGTTAACCTTAATTGACTGATTGATATCGGTGTTTTTTTTCTCATCTGTTTACACTCTTCATTGCAGAAGAATTTTAATTAATTTAGAACACAGCATAGTGTGTTGCTATTTACGACCATTTTTGCCTACTTCATGCTGTCAGACAGTTTCTTTGTAGTGGGTTTTTGACTCAGTAGCTCTGCCAGTGATCAGCCCTGTGTGTACCAAGTGGAACTCAGCCAAGAAAAATGGTTTGATTAATGATTTAAGAGGGAAGTCAATAACTTTTTCAGATAGGGCCAGGTTGGTTCATATGGCTTCTTAACCTTAATAAATAAACAAAGCATTCAAAAACTCTGGTTTATTTTGTCTGGTTACCAGAGCAAGAAAACGACAGAACAAATCTGTGAGCGGAAAATTACTTTTTAACGACATTGTGTAGACATAAGTAATTACATAACATTACATGAAAAGTGTGTGTATATATAGAAAACCATGATTGTGTATGAACTGCATGTCTACGTCATCTTTAGGGTACTTTGTGGACAGACATGTTTGTCCTTTAGTGACTATTTTTTGCCTTACCATTGTGGTATTAGGCATACCATTGTGTGTATCTGTGATTCATGCTGTGCCGCTCAGGGTCTGAGCCTGAGCCATAACTGACTGTGTGTATGTGTGTGTGAGTGTGTTTTGAGGGTGAATAAGCTTTGTTCCACTGTGACACAACCCTGGCACAAATCCAACGCTCACACAAATGTTTTAAGGGAATTCTTTCTGGGGAGGCCACGATGATTGAGCAAAGCAAACTCTCCCCTCCAGTTACCGTCTCATCAACCAGGGCACTCACATACAAAAAAAAAAAAAAAAAAAAAAAAACCCTGTTCCATTTCCAGCCCTAAGAAAAGTTTTTGCATACGCCTCTTGCAAAGACTCGATCTTTAATTACCAAGTTTATAGTTGTGCAGTTGTTTATGCCAAATTTCTGCAAGTGCAGCGTTCCCAGAATCAGTCTTGCGTACACAAAATTACGCAACCTCCCCACAGTGCCCTCTGTGTTTACCGGAACTGAGTTAGTGACATTGGTGCGGCCGCGGGCTGTAAATCAGGAATGCCACATCTGAACCACACAATCTAGCTATTAATGCTTCATGTATCATGAACTTGTATGTCTTTGCTTAAAAAAAAAAAAAAAAAAAAACACAGCAGGGAGTTAAATCCATTTCTCCCTGAGTTCCACTTATTACTCCAGCCCTTACATATTATTTACACTGGATTGAATTACTGTATTGATATCTGTTTTTTTTTTTTTTAAAGTCAAGTTTTTACTGATCCAGAAGCAACATGTCTCAGAGCAGCTGTCAAAGTAAAAGTATTAGAGTTGGTGTGAGGTTAAGCGGTGGGGGCTCTGCTATTGAGATCAATGAGTTCAACTTAAAAACTCGCACCAAGTGACAAAGATGGATAGCCAACAAAAGCATAAGGAGTTGATTTAAAAAGCATCTGTGTGGCTCAGAGAAAAAACCCCTTTGCTTAAATGAGTTTGTTTCAGCTTGTTGTGTTTAAAATTAGATATAGCTTGTCTCACGTTTTGAATGCAATACTAACTTAATGATCAAACCTCTAAGTTGAGGTGAACAGTCACTCATCTACAGCTGCTTTTGTGCAAAGATCCCCCCAAGCATTCTTAAATAATCTGGTCACTGGGGTGAATTCAATTTAGAAATACTGTTATAATCTCAAGGGGAAAATGAAATTGTTGAAGTATAAACTTAGCAAAAACAAACAAATAAAAAAAACTAAATTAAAACCTAAGACAGGTAGATTTACCCCAAAGCAGCGTATGGCTCTGGTAGAGAAAGTAATTGAAGACAGATATTGCTTTTAATATGACCTCCTTTACCGCTCCTTATTGCAGCAGAGCTGTATAAACTTTGAGTAATGATACTCTCCACTAGTTAAGCATGAAATTGTGCTGAAGATGTGCAATGTTTTCAGTTATGTTCAGCAGCCTGTGAAACATTGTCTTTAACTCATCCCTTCTTGAGCAATCCCAAGCCTTTTCATTAGTTTAATAGTTTATTTTTTTATTTTTTTTGAGTCTTTGATGTTGCAAGTAACTGTAGATAAAAAAAAAACAAGGCTCAGCATCAAATTAGCATACTGTAAGTGCTAAGGAACCCAAGCCTCATCTAGAAGTTTTTTTAAATTTAAACCATTGCTGCATTTCTGACTGAATGTTTTAGTTGAGCATCTTTTTATCTCGTCAATCCGCTTCAGGTTTTTTCCCAGGACGGTAGTCTGAAATCCACAATAATTCCCTTTCGCTCTTTAATATCTGCGAAGAGGGTTCTGTTATGCCGCTATTCATAACGCAGTCCCGACAGTTCCCTGTCTCTGGGCAGTTTTCTTGGTAATCGGCTGCATTTTGTTTTACTAAGACTTTGAGTTCGAATGCCAGCTGTGTTGATGTGGCGGGGCTAACACTAACCCCACCTTTTCTTCCACAGTTAATGAGGTATTCTAAATAGATCGTAGGCGTGGATCTGTGCATGAGCAGTAGTTTGTCTCATTTATCATTTCTGTCTCACCCACGGACGGCAGGAGATAGTCACCAGCCTGTTGTAACTGAGTAGATCCATGTACAGTAGATGTTCACAACAAGTGCATGGATGACCTTCGTTTAATTTAGCTAACAGGGAGGTGGCCCTGCTTTGAATCATACCAGTGAAAATCTTAGTTAGATGTGTGTAGAGCTGGGATCTCTGGATTATCTACCAGTTATTAGAACCAGAAACATCACATCATTTGCAGATAAAAGGATTCCTCATATTTCCTGCAAACAAATAAAAAAAATACAGTACAGAAGCAGTATCCTTCTCTAAAAAGGATACTGCTTTATATTTGACAAGGTAAACTACAAGGTGTTACGTTTCATTGTATAATATCTGGAGCACGGAATAAGATTGGAGACAAAACAACACCTTACCTCATGTCATTGTTTTTCTTTCCTTCCTGTAACACTAATATTTGTCTCCGATGCCTGTGATATAACTGTTTCCATTCTGTTATGGAGGAAATAATTAGCAGTCTTTTTTTTTTTTTCCTTTCAGCCACAGACTAGCTTGGGAATATAAGCGACATCTGTGCATTTTTGTAATCATGCAAATTGATCTCACATGTTATACGATATGCATGTGAAGGTGAAGGTGAAACACACCCACTGGTCCACCAACCTTCCCTTTGCTCATTCTCACCCCTCTGCCTCCCAGTAAGCCTCAAATGTCCTCAGACCTGCAAGGTTCAGGAATGCGGGCTTGCAGTGCCTGATCTGCTCTGATGACCTGCTGAAAGAAAATCTTCTTAAATTAAAGCAATGTGGAAATATGTCATAAGCAAGACCACGGAGAAATAACACACTGAGCCGATATCTTCAAACCAGTTGCATCTGTTGAGGTTACCAGGTCACATAGAATTTGTATCCCACCTTGAAAATTATTTACTGATGATATAGTCTTAAACATTGTGTGGTTGATCACAAAACTGTTCATGGTTGTGGTTTTGTGTTCAATGTCATAATAACAGCCATATAAAGATAAGTGGATGGATTAAAAACTGAGTGCCCTAGCATTTTCCTACCTTAGTTTGCATATAATAAAAATCAAAGTGCTGCCCAAGGCAAAAGGACATCTATGAAAACACAGCTGCTTTGGTTAAATTTTAACTGTGTGGGCACTGCTAAGCTTATATAATTTTTAAATTACTTCTCTTTTTTTGGCAGTACTCAATGGTATACTCTTCTATATGAAAAAACCCCAACAACAAACAAAATAAAAACAAAACAGAAAAAAAAACACATTTTTCAATACAAACTGTAACAACCAAATGGAGAAAATGTTGAAAATAATTAACTAGATTAGATTTATTCTCCAAAATAACCACAAACTATAAACAGACAAATCTGTTCAGAATGAGGGAGATTATGGAGTTTAATAAAAAACAAAATAGATAAAAAAATCACACTTTCTGTTAGGGTTGGGCAATGGATTGAGATTTTAAAAATATCAAGATTTTTTTTAAAGAGATATAAGATGAGACAATATAGTTTATATCAAGATGGTCTATGTTGCTTTAGAATGAAACTGTTATGAATTCCAGTAGGTTATTTTTTTAGCCGTTTCTCATATTTATGTACAGCTTTTTTCTGTGGAACATTTGGGATAAAGCTTTGAATCAGAGATAGCGTTTTATAGTTACTTTTATGAAAAGAAAAACATATTGAGACAAATATAGTATATCGGCATTCGGTCTAAAAATATCAGGATATTATTTTTGGTACACATCACTCAGCCCTACTTTCTCTACTAGCAGTACATTAATGTACAATACCCTGTATTGTTTAGGACTGTAAATATGTTTTAGTATAGGTATCAAGAAATGTAAATGAAATTCCACACCACTGGTTTAAATCTATTCTCCATCTTGTAAAATGCTTTAACATTGGTTGCCCCACATACTGCCTGATAGACTGAATGTCTTGTCTGTCGAATGGAATTTTTAGGCAAACTTTTATTTTTATTATTTTTTTTTTCTGGCACTATTCTTTTGTGTGCTTATATGTGGCTTCTAAACAACTTGTTTGCATTTGTCTGTGCATTGCCATTTTTAGGTAACATCTGGTAGCAAGGCGGCCCAAGGTGACCTGGTGCCGGGGGACACCATTCTGGCTATCAATGGTGACAGCACAGAGCACATGACGCACATGGAGGCTCAGAACAAGATCAAAACATGCTCCCAGCAGCTCACGCTCATCATCAGCAGGTATGAAAACCTCCACTCTGCCAATCAGTGTCATGTTAGAAATCTTTTTTAGAGTCCGGTTCATCTTGTTGGTGAGGGTCTGGCTGACCATTCAGAGACTTTTTGGGGTCCTGGAAGGGATGCCAACTAGGTATTATGCTGTTTTCCTCTGGGACTTTAATACGCACCAGGCAAGATGGAGTGACTTGGAAGGGTGTGTCAGAGGAACGATCCCGATCTGTTTTGTTTTGTTTTGTTGGATTTATGTGTTAGCCATGGACATTGCAAAATGACAAACATGTTCAAGAAAAAGTTAATTCAGAAGAACACTTGTCAGCAGGCCTTCATGAACCAAGGGTCAAGGACAGATCTTTTTGTTCAAATTGGAAAACTAGTGGTCGATTCAACCTTCACCTAGGGTCAAGAGAGATTACCAGAACAGGATCTTGGACATAAGCATTTGAAATGAGCTTCCTTCACAGAGTAGCTGTGCTCAGCCTCTGATATAGGGTGTAGAGCTGATGCTTCTTCTTCTTTGAAAAGGGTCAATGGAGATGGTTCAGGCATCTGATTATGATGCCTTCTGGGCACATCTCCCTGGCAGGTTAAACAAAGATGTTCTACTGGGAGTTGATTCCAGGGAAGATCCATAAATTGATGGAGGGACTGTATTTCCCCTCTGGTCTGGAAACATCCCCCTGAATGAACATGAGAGTATCACTGGGCAGGGAAATGTCTTTGTGTTACTTCCTGGACCCACTACCCAATGACCTGAACTTGTGTATGCCGAAAACAATGGCTCGTTGGATGGATGGATGGATGGATGGATTGCACAAGTCATTATTAGTCATTGTTAATAATGTAACAAAACTAAAGATTTTGGAAGTAACATTTGAATTTGAGTGCATTTTTGTATCTTTCATCTTTGCTTTTTGCCTTAGCAGAAAATAACTGTGGTTTCTAAATCCTTTTCAGCAAATGGAGTAAAATACTTTTTTTTTTGTTTGTTTTTGATATAAAAAAAAAGGTCAATTCGACCTTAATATCCAGAAATACATATTGTTTCTATTTCTGGTCAGGTCAGATCTATTTGGGTCTGGGCCTGAGACAGTTGAGTCATAGTGAAAGATGACAGCTTTACAACAGTTTAAATGATCTGGTTGGCGCTCTATCAGAGTAAATGAAGCTTGCATGCGCAGTGAGTCAGACTCCTGATCTCTATGAATGAATTTCAAAGGTGATATTTCACATTTTACTATCTTGTGAGCTACAAAAACTCTTATCTGTCTTATAACTAATGGAGTACTTTAGGGCTAGAATTTAGTGATGTAAGGTAAGTTGAAAAACAGTTTATTTCTAAGTTAGGCGTTAGTAGTTTTTCATGTTGTTCTGGAGGACTTTTTGTTCACTGAGGTTTGATACTTTATGCACAGCTTTGTCAACATCCTACCTCATTACAGTTTTTTTGTTTGACTCAGTCTTGGCCATGGTAAGATCTTCTTTTCTCTTTCTAGATGCTTTGTGGTAGATTTGCAAGTTCGTTTTGGATCATTGTCTGTTGCATAACCCAGCTTGGAAAAAGCTTCTGCTGTCACGCAGTTTCCCTCATATTTGGCTCAATAATATCTGGGTATAAACAGGGGTTTGTGGTCAACCTAATGACTGAACAGTACCTGGGCCCTGTGGCTGCAGAACAAGCCTAAATCATCAATCTAAACCCTACTAGACAGTTGTTATGAGTTGTTGGTACTGATATGCTGTGTTTGTTTTTCATCAATCCTGATGCCAGATGCCAGACATCTCTGCCTTGGTCCCATATGTTAGACGGAGCGCAGTTGCAGATGCCAAGCAGTTTTATAAAATGTGGAAGTTGCCTATATATGCTGTGCTGCCCTTTTTTAGTAAGGAGAGATTTTTTATAGCATTCATTTGAATTTAAAAGAAAACAAACCAAACCAAGCCTCAATCTTTTTCTTACCACACTGTAAGAAACTGAGAAGCGGTTCTAGGTTCTTTTTGCAGTTTCTCTCAGCATTGGGTGAAGTTTCCCAAGGATGAATCTAAAGGATAACCACTCCTTTGAAACAGCAAAAAAAAACAACAACAAAAAAAAAAAAAAAACAATTGAGATCAAGTCCTCTCTCACGAGAGGGATCTGGCCAAGAAAGGCAGCAGCAGACATCACAGTGGACAAGCAAGACTATGACAAAACCATTAAATATATACTTTGCGGGAAATTTGACAAATAAAGGGTAGGGGTTATTGTTACAGTAACAATATACCATTTGAAGCAGTGACAATTTAAGATTGAAAACACAGACAATGTTTGAAGGATTTCTGTTGCCTGTTTTTTTTTTTTTTTAAGATGGAGCTGAAGGTTTTCATTGAAACAGGTTCTGGCTGTTCAAATAGTTTGGGGGCCATTTTAAACAGAGGGGGCATAAAAGTTAAAGTTTTCTTTCCTATTTCGGTTCAAACACGAGGAGCAGAGAAATACCTGAGGAGAACTTTGAGTTCTCCAAAGAAAAGTTCATAAATAAGTAGGAACCAAGGCAATAAGAGCTTTTGGCTCCTTCATTGATTATTTTCTCCTTAAGCTGCTTCCATTTGCTCCTGGCAAACCTGAACTTCCCCACTGTGGGACATACACAATATTTCTATTCTAATCTTTTTCACTGTAGAACTGTAGAGGTGGCTGTATTCGCCGAAGGGGTTTCACCTCCGGAGGATCTGGTGGACCCAGGGGTTCCGACACTGTTTTTCGGTTTTCCACATTAAATACAGCACTGTGACTTGCTCGGTAAAATCCATGGTGAGTTGAACAGACAAGCTGAGCAAAAATTCTCAGCGTTGTCCACACGTTGTCAGAGTGAATTGTTTGCGGGAGATAGGCTAAATGTCAGGCAATCAGCGGCAGCCAATCAACACTTGTTTGAGTTCAGTGTGAACCCAAATTTGTGTAGCTTGCTAAATGCTAGGGACTATACTTAAAATTATACATAAAGGTACTTTGTTGAAATTAGACTGAAATGCGTTTTTAGGCAACAAATACATATGAGGGTCTGTGTCCTGCAACGTTTAGATGCATCTCTGCTTCAACACACCTGACTAATATGAGCTCATTAGCAGAGCTTGGCTGCAGGCTAGTGAGATAGTTTAGCCATTCGATTGGGTAAGGCAAGGTACACATCTAAAAGTTTCAGGACACGGGCCCTCGAGGATTTGAGTTTGAGACCACTGGTCCAAGGTAAAACAAAGGAGGGAAGAGGGGAAAAAGACCTAAATCATATTGGCGTGGGCCTGTTACTTTTGTGAAATCCCTCGACGCTGTACAATAACTTTCAGCGCCATAAAACCATTGAAATAACTGGAGACATGAGATAAAAGAGAAAATCTTGGGTCTTCTGCCCAAGAACCTAAACTGGGCTGTCATTGGATAAAATCAATGTTGCTTCATGGACTCTTGAACTCTAGACCTGAATGCTTGAAAAATCATTAGGTGAACTGAAGATAGAAAGCAGAACTCTAGTTGTTCTAGAGATTGTACAAATAGGATTGGTGCGAAATTCCTCTCTCTGTATGCTCCAACCTTTGAAAAGTTAGAGCAGATAAATAATTTCATGTCCTGTTGGCAATTATTCTGGATGGTACATATGCACTTACTTTTCAAAAATCCTGAAGTATTTTAACTTTAATACTTACATTAATTATGACACAAAGCATTAGGAGATATTTTATGCTTTTGATGGTTTTGGCCTTAAAATAGACTGGATATCATTTTTTTTACATCCTAATGCAGAAACCTTATAATTAAAAGAGGTGTTCTTACTGCGCCTCTGTGGTTTGAACTTTAGAAGAGGACAGAATCGACATGTTTCTGGAGTTAAAATCACCAGTCTAAGCAGTTAATGACAGAGAGGGGTGAAGGTGGTTGAAAGGTTGCAACCAAGGAAAAACTGAAATGTCAGATGCTTCCCACATTTCTATTAGATGGTTACTTGGGTTGCTGGAGTACTGGAAAGTGCGGAGTGATTTTGGCAACCTATGAACATCGTCCTCTTAGATGAAGAACACAGTGTGGTTTCAGCCTTAGTTACAAGTGACATCTGCCAAACTGGCGCTTTGGCTCTCTCCTTTTATGGCAGCAGAGAACAACGTTTTTCTCTGTTTGCCAGATAAAGCCCAAAATATGAAGCTGACACAGTCATGAGAGCAGTCAGATGAGAAGAAATTTACATGCTCTAAAAAAATAATAATTTTCCATTCCTTTTTTATTCCTTTCTTTTCTATAGTATGCAGCCTCATCTGCTTCACCGGCCTGTAATGGGAATACCCCAACCATATATCAAGTCAAAACTGTGGAGCATTAAGTGGTTTTTCACATGGGGATTGTAAATTTATCGAAGCATACGTGAAGTACCAATCAGTGCAACGACCAGAGAAGCTGCTTTACAGTTGCTTGGGAGAATGGACATTCCAACATTTAACTACTTTCACTCTAGAAACTGGGAATCTGGTCACGTCTGGCCTAGCTCAGACTCAAACTGAAGAACATCTTGCAGTGAGTCAACAGTGCAAAGACTATGCACCCTACACTTTACATGGTTTTAACTATTTACACTGTTGGATTATTGGAGGTACAAAGTTACATTCTTAAATATATAACCTTAGCTGTCAGTTATTGTTTACCCTTTAGGTTAAACATATGTCTTCAATAATAATCCAAAATAAAACAGTTTGTAATGTACTGGTTATACTTTGAGGCATACCTTTGATACATACATTAAAGATATATTTCTTTAATAAAATGTTTCCTCCATTTTGCATTTTAAAATGTTGAAGACTTTTAGAATTTTATTAACTGTTAATAAAAAGAGCAGGACAACCCTAGAGAAATAACTAGAACTAACATGCCTGTGCAAATTCTCAATTTGCAACAGCAACTTTTGCTCATTAAACTCAGGTGGGGATTGCATAAAAAAATCTCCCATATCCACACTCTGGTCATATTTTTTTTCTACTGAGGCCTTCATCTTCATAAACTTGTACATGGTTTGCTTCTTGTCACTTTCAACCACGTTCAAGGTATACTGTGAGAGCAGCGGAGCTACAATAAATGGCTAACACCAAAGCAAACCGCTAACCTAGCTGCTAAGCTAATAGGATTCATAAACACTAGAAGTGCGCATGCCCAGCCAGCAAGCGGAAACTGACAAGTAACGTTCCCGTAACGTTCCCGCACATTGCCGTTATGTGAGCGCGTCAGAATGATGGCATGTGGGAAAACCAATAGATACGCCGATACACCTGGAACTCGAGGAACAGAGGAGATTGAGAACTGGAACAAAACTATGACAAATCCCTGCACTTCGGTGCGAAGAGCCGTAATTGGGTAGAATTTTTACAGGACTGCAGCTTCACAAAGATCAACTTTTTTAACCTCCTTTTTCTGAATACATAATATATTGACTACCTTCATGATGGAAGGACGTTTTTACCCAGTATAATAAAAAGTGTTTCTGAACAGGATTATCAATTATAGCTTTAAGGTAACCTTGAATTATGTCCATGTCCAGCCATGGTTATATTCAGAGAAATCAGCACCCTTAACAGTACTCTACTATCAACCATTTTTGTTTAAATTGTAGGCAGTCGTAATATTGTGCATGTACATTCATATCTATTGATCATTGTAATAATGCGCATACGCCAGGCATTCCCTGTAAGAGAAGTTCTGTCTTTTCCTGTTTACACAACAGCAGAAACCAGGACTCTGGAACCAGTTTTCAAAATATGCCGTTGTATGAGAAAACATTCTGCGTTGTTGTGTAAATGAACAGTACAGAATGGTTTATTTTTACCGGAAAACTTTGCCATGTAAACAGGTTTACTCTTATAGTAAAAACAAAACAAAAAATGGGGGTATTCTTAGTATTTCCAAGATATTGCTGAAAATCTAATCTCACCTTCTTCTCATGAACCCAATATTTCAAATAATCTGGTCTTGTCAACTATATGCATTGTTGCACCCCGAGAAAATGGTAATACTTGTAACTGGGGAACCTGTGATAAGATCATGCAGTTTTAGAATAGAAAAGCGTTTGTTTTTGCTGTAATATTTGTTTGCTTTGAATATGGATTTTAAGTAAAGTTACATGTATGTCCATAGGGACAGGTTTTGAACAGATTATTTGTCTTTGAAGTAATTGCTCTAAATAAGAGTTTTAATTTTAATTCCACAAAACTATTCAGGCTATTCTCCATTTTCCCTGATATGCTTTTAAAAATAGTGGGCTATGTAACAAGAGGTAGGCCGGAAAAAGCTGCTGGAATGTGACCTTTCTGCACAATGTTGGTTAAATAATTATGCCGTGAACCGCCCTGCGCTGCTGGAAAGAAGGATAAGGTAGCTCTGAAAGATAGACATGCACATTTGACTGCAGTGTGAGTTGTTTAATTGGACAGGCCATGACGTGGAGGAAACATGATTGGAAAAAACATATTTTTTTAATTGATCCTAATGTGTTTGATAAATACTTTGAATACTTAGAGAGATGGAGTGTTGAAACAAGTTAAGTAGTAGAATTATTAGAAAGAAAAACAGGACAGAAATCAACACTAAGGAGCCATGTGAGCGAATAAGGCAAATGGGGTCTTCATGGCTTAAATTATGGTTTTGGAGGATAAATTTAACTCAGAAGACAACAGTGATAACAGGGACACGTCATCATAGCATATAGAAGTTTAAGGACATTACAAACAGTACTTAAACTTTTATAAAACAGTATTTCAGTGGCCTGGTAATGCCTCATAACTCAGATAACATAATAAATCTACAAAATCAATAATGTTGTGCCAAAACATCATCTACTAACTATCAATATTACCAATCTAACTCACAATGTTGTGCGTTTTTTTCGGTAAAAGGTATTTTTTTGTATCTTTCTTCACCCAAAAACTTGGTAAAAATTACAATAAATTCAGTCGTCTCTCTTGATCGATTCATCAAGAGAGGCGACACAATTTGTAGTTGGCGATAAAGAGGCACAATGTTATTAATGTTTCCAGTAAAAGTGAGGTATCACGAAACATAAACTGTGTTTTAAAGAGCCTTACAAAAGTATTCCTGTTTGGTTTAAAAGGTCATTTTTATGCTTGTTTAATACTAGTGTGGTCACAATGCTGAAACAGCATTGAAGGGCTCTCTTTTGAGTGTCTTCAAAAGCAGAATAAAAGTTTAATAAACCGTGTACTCTTTTTTTTTTTAAAGAATATCTGTTTAGTGTAGAATTATCCAGGTCAGGTTGGAGCAGTCTGGGTATTTCAGATCCTAAAATTTATGCAATTAAACGCAGTCCAGACTTATTTAAAATCAAGAAATAGGACTTTTGTTTAGTGTTTGCTGGAATATCCAAAACAGATGCCAACTTTGGCATCTTTAGCAGCTAATAATTAGCCAGGCGCTATATTCTCAGTGCCCATAACCGGCGGAAGTTGGTTTTGTGTAGAGGATTCAGATAAACATTTTTAAAGTAATGGAGGCTTCTTAAATGCTTTTGAAATTGAGTTTTGTCAGACGGCACCATAAGAAGTCCTTATTAATCAACTCAACTGTCAGTTATTCAGGGTTAGTCAAGAACTACTTCCTTTAATACTTCAAAATAAGAGTGTCGAACTTAAATGCAACAGGATGCCAGTTTTAAACACCTTCATATCCAGGGCTCATAGGCTACACTTATTTCACCAGTAAAAAAATACCAAATTTACTCCTGCCACGAGATCTCATTAGACTCCTACTAAGTTGCGTAAAATCAACCACATGAACGTATGTCCTCTAGCTGCTAAGGCTCAGAGGTATTATTTTTCCAGAGAATATCTTTGTCATGTTCTTGTGGTAAAACTAAAATAAAAAACTGTGCCTTTTCCATTCAAGGAGATGTGACATTTGGGACTGAGATTATTGGAAACAGTACAAAACTGTGGGCCACAGAAGTAAGTGAGGAGTCTTTAACTGCGACCGTTGATTCTGGAGTCAAATAAACTGGGAGTGACTGAAAGAGCACATGCTGACTCGCGAGAAAATAATATTTTAGAGGACAGCCGTTCTCAACCCTTATTAAAAGACCATGTCATAAAATACAGTACTCCAAACAGTCACAAGAAATAGGAGACCTGTAATTTTGTGCAGCAGCTCATCGACAAAATATATGAGTCTACACGTCTGCTGTGAACCAAAATTACAGTACACTGGTTGCATCTGAACTTGAGGTCTTGAGTAACTTAAAAATCTTTCTTTGTAATGGCTTCACATGTTTAATTTTCATAACCAACATTTTTTATGTCCTTCGAGGAGCTTTTTTTTGGTTAAGTGCTTCAGTAAACGCAAGAAGGATAAAGAGGAACCATATAAGATGTAATGGCAGTTTTAGTTATTTTTTTTATTTTTTTTAATGCTCTTACAAATAAAATCCCATGATTGATTGCTTTTGTCTAGTCTACTTTTGTTAGATGGATATGTTTTAACTTTTCCAAAACATATTTCAGGATACACAGGAAGTCTCTAGCCCCTTCAAAGTCCCTGTGGTACTTGTCCTGCTCTCATGATAGTATATTGTGCAGCCCAGTCTCACGCATACATTTAAAAGAGCTACTTTGGCCCACAATAAAAAAAAATGTATTAGCAGTACAGAATAAAGAAATCGAAAAGCAAGATTTCAAAGTTTCTCACGGTTGCTATTTAAACCCCCATTGTAAATGTAGAAAAATTTAAACATGGAACAGTCTAGCATGTAAAAAAAACATTGGTATTGTGTTTTTTAAATTGATTCTGTGAACCAAACTAAACCAACACCAACTGAAAATGAAACTTGACAAGATGAAAAGAAACTAAGTCTAGAGATATAATGAAGACTGAAAGTAATTATGGGTGTAATACGGACCTCGGCATTCTTAGTCTCCTGCAGTTTTCTTGTGTTTTTGATTGCTGTGTCGTAGTTAAATGTCTGAGATCATCTAACTAATTTGATCAAGAGAAATTGTGGCCCGATTTTTAAGGATTTAAGTCCAGACATTGACAAAGTTGCTCCAAATGACCCATTACCATGAATGCCATTTTCACCCAGTATCTGTTTTACTGTTAACTCGTGAACACTGACCATTGGTTGTTATTCAGGGTTCATCTGTGAGCTCCTGGGTGACTTGTTATGCTCTTATTATGAGAGTGTGACCATTCTCTAAAACTGGCTTTGTAACCCTTTCCATGTCAGTGACTATAGCCACATTTACCCAGTCACACTCACTAACGGGCGCTAATTCATACAAGATTACACAGATAAGTAGACCACTTGGGGCTAAGTGCCTTGCTCAGGGGCACATCGACAAGTAATACGGGAAAGCTGGAAACCACAGCCTCCCAATTTCAAGACAACTACTCTACCTATTGTGCCATTGGTTTGGTTCTGTTTAGAAAACTAGTGAGGAAAAAGAAGAATCAAGGGAGATTTTGATTGAAAGAATGGAAACCAAGGGAATAAAACCAAAAAGCGTTTCCAATGTCAACAATGAAGCATAACTTTCCATTTTTCATCGTACTTTCCACCTGATGCGTGTCTGTCACTATTCCTGGCCTTCCCTGGTGTTTGAGCTGCCTTTTCTCATTGCGTAGGAAAAAAGGAGGAATCGCTCTTCTCACGTGTGGTGTCCAAATTCATTGTGGCGTTGGAGGACGAGGACAGACACGCGGTCTGCATATTCTCAGACATTTACACACATGAGCCGGCTGCGGAGGAAAGCCTCTCCCCGCGTTTCCATTCATTTTTCCTTCCTCCTTGTCTCCCACAACCTCTTTGTCCAGCTGTTTCCCCCTCCAAACTAAAACCCCATCCGACTGATTTCTTTTGTATCTCCTTTTCATATTTTTCTTTTCTATTTCCCATCTCTTCTGTGGAGCGCTCACCTCCCTGCAGCCCCCCCCCTCCCTATTTCGGCCAGAGCTTGTTGAAGAAAGCTTTTTGGCTGCAGAACATGAGAGACAGATGATGGTGGTTGGGGATGCATGTTTCCACCACTGGCCGGTCTCTTCGGAAAGAGTCGTGTGTGGCGAGTTGACAGCAATGAAAAATGAGTCATTATGCCCACACTGTGCGACAGTGAGAGCTCTGTGTCTTGTCCTTGTCATGTGAAGGAGTTATTGTGAAACACGAACAATCTTGTGTTCTCATTAAAATTGCACTTGGTGGTCTAAACATCAGTTTACATCGAATGACACAAAGCCACTTTTCTGAACATGCATTATTTTCAGCGTTCTAATCAGCTGGGTTTGGCTTCTGCAGGGCTGTGTTAAAGGACATTTTACTTTTTGGTCCTAGAAACTTCCATTTGCAAAAGGGCACTAAGTGGTCACTTTCCCATCCAAAATCCCGGAGATTCAGAATCATCAGCAGCTTTTATTGGAACCGTTTAACACAGAAGAAATCGAGCATCATAAGTGAAATTCTAGTCACTTCCTTTTTATTGGGAGCAGATGATTCCAGTCACGGGTAATTAAAGTTGAAAAATATGCCATTCATCTCCGTTTTGAATATTTACATGGCTGTAAACGTGCTGGTAAAGTATAACAAATTACCCCGGGTAGCAAATAGGTCAACTGGTTCACTTAGTGGCTTTCTCTGTTGCTTCTCAGTCTTATAGTGCCTTGACTGTTCATAGCCTTTAAGCGTTTTCACATTGTAACCACATGCCTCAGCGTATTTTATTGGGATTTTAACTTCCTTTTCCTGCTAAAGAAAAGCATCCCCACATCATGATACTGTAACCGCAGCCGTGGTGGTGTGTTTATGGAGATGTAGGGTGCTAGTTTTCCACCACACGTAGCCACAAAATAGATGTCTTTATTCTGAGATTAAACTCTACTTAGGGAAACTCTATTTACTAATTACTGGACTTCTGGAAGTGAATGGTTTCACAAGGTTATATTTAGGGATACTGGAATAAGTGGAGCTCAAGACAAATGCATGTCATGCTTTTTGGATTTTTTTTGTATGTGTAAACAAAAAATAAAAAAAAACTGTTTCCTTTTCATTCCACTTAAAAAAGTATGAAGTACTCTGTGTTTGGTCATAAAATTTCAATGAATTATGTTGGAGTTTGTATCATAATAGGTTAAATGTGTATGAATCTGATATATATATATATATATATATATATATATATATATATATATATATATATATATATATATATATATATATATATATATATAT
This sequence comes from Fundulus heteroclitus, assembly GCF_011125445.2. Taxonomy (NCBI): domain Eukaryota; kingdom Metazoa; phylum Chordata; class Actinopteri; order Cyprinodontiformes; family Fundulidae; genus Fundulus; species Fundulus heteroclitus. The sequence continues at coordinate 11,585,151 of NC_046371.1, read as the reverse complement.
ATAATATATATAATATATACTATAATCTGGAAGGTTTGGCCCTGACTTTGTAAATAGGTTACATAAATATGAGGTTAAACATGTGGCAGTGGGTAACAAATCCAGGATCACAAGGTTTTAAGTGATGAGAACAGATAAAGTATGACTACATATTAAAAATAAATCTCATCATTATCTGGAGAATGAAACTAAAACAAGAGAATGGTCTAAGGATTTGGAAAGCCTCACAGAAAACAGAGATGGAGTTGGAGTTCCCTTTGGCGGAGGATTTGCCCTTTCTTTCTCACCCTGACTCTGTGACCTATGAGTCACAGCTGAGGAATTAGGCATGAAAACCGCAGGGGCCAAAGGAGCACAGGACTCCTGCTGGGGCAAAACAAAAAGAAACCTCCAAAGATCTGCTCACTGCCAGCCCTGCTGCCTTCGCTTCCCTTCCTTCTCATCTGTCCCCTCGCACTTCTCCCCGAGTCTCTTTTATGTGGTTATGATTACAACGTCCATGGTATATGAGAGGCTGTGTTGCAGAATTCTCTGATCATTTGATCTTGTCATCACCCATGACCAGATGTTTGTTGAGGAATGTCCAAAAGGGCTCGTTCAAAGGTGGTTGACATTTATTGCACCCAGGAGAAAGAGCATTGGAATTCTTTCAACTGAAAAAGTATCAGTTCTAGTGGTATCTGAGCAAAAAACAATATTTTCTTTACTTCTTTTTTCTTGTGGTAAATGAAGTATGAATCTAGTTGAAGCTTATAATGGCTATTTATCACCAACATCCTCATTTGAGTGCAGATGGTTGTCAGCTGCCTGTTTTACTTTCGCACTCTTTCTCAAACGTTACATTCAGGGCAGCCAAAGTAAATTCATACTCAGCTCCAAGGCCAGATTGGACTCAAGAAAGGGGAAAATATGACTAAAACCATTTTTTGGATTAGGCATTTTTCAGTTTCCTTAGATCAAAGCATGTTCATGTTTTAGGATTGCCTAGTCAAAGCCCAGACCTAAACAGGATGGAGAATTTGTGGCATGGCTCGGAAATAGCTGTTCATAGATGCTCTCCATCCAATTTGACTTAGCTCGATCTACTTTGCAAAGCAAAATGAGAAATTTCAGTCTCTATGTGGAAAGTTGATAGAGTCATACCCCAAAAGACATGCAGTTGTATTTGCAACAACAGGTGGTCTAAATATGAATGCATGCCACACTTTTTATTTGTAAGACTTTTTTGAGGATAATCAGATATACATGTATAGTTACAGATCTTCTCAAGTGGGGGTATAGTGCTTTGTGCGACAACAGCATACTAACATTTAGAAAAAAGGGAACTACGATCTTGTTTGTTCTTCTGTGTTTCAGTGAATTAGGGAAGCCCCATAACTCAGCAAGTCCAGCTGCATGTCAGCAGTCTTCCAAGTGCAAGCACATAAGCGATAGGCATCTTCCGAGTACCGCCCGGTTTAATGAACCCCACAGTGTGAGGTCCAAACCGGTCCTCCTGTCCCGGTTTCCACTTTAGCCTGTTTTTGTTTGACGCTTTAAAAATGTCGGCCCGGCCAGAAGCCTTAAACTTGAACTTTTGTATCTTTCAATGGGCTGTTTGTGTGGTAACCACTGCAACCAAACAAACTGGGGGGGGGGGGGGGAATGAAGGCTTTCTGCTTCTGAATCACGGCGGTCTCCATTGCAAGGGCGGGAGTGTTCTTCCTACGCAGTTCTGTATCTGCTGGTCATCCAGCAGACACTCGGCGCCTCATAAGAGCGTCCTTGATAGCAACACCTCCGTGGCTCATATCAGAAACATTGCCTCATGCCTGCCCAGCGCTGTGCCAGCTTGCAGTCCAATGATCTCAGTTCTTCAGACATCGCCTCATCCCTCTGTGGGGGTCAGCAACTGCATGCACCCACTCACCTTTAATCGCCCTTTTGTGTCTGATGATAGAAGCAGGGAGGGGAGGGGGGAGGGGGGGTACAGGATGGAGAAAATGGTGTGCACACTCACATACATGCTGTTCTGTAGCATAATGCCCCAGTGTTACCCTTTAGGAAGCTGCATGCTTTCCTTTCTCAGCGTTCAACACCATGGGAACACAGAACCAGATGAAGCAAAGAAGCCCTTTTCAATCGTCTCTGGGACGTTTACATGTAACCTGACAGTGAAAGAGAGCTGCGAGAGCGCTTTAAGAGAATTACACTGTTTTGTCTGGAAAAGGTGACACATTTTTGGTTGCAGTCAGGCATTCCCCTGTATGTTTTCTAAAGGAAGAAGTGAATTATGCGAACACCTGCTTATGTGTACGCAGTAGGCTCATTGAGAAAGGCAGTAAATTTAAATATTTTACCCTAGCTATCATTCTGTAAGTTATGTACTTTTTTGTAGGTGTATTCAGCTGGATTTGATTATTGCTAATACAAACAGAAGAGCAATCTTAGACAGCAGTAGGTCAGTTATCACCACTTCTGCACAATAGTATTGATAACTAGCTGTGACCCTAAATACTCAAACTCTCCAAGTAGCGTTTGGTGTTGCGTTACTCTGTCACTGTGTGTCTGGGGCGTTTATGAGAAGGGATTATAACCTTTCCCAACGACTGAACCTGCCAAATGTAAAAATCATCTTGCACACACAGTTCTTTGCATTAATACTTATTGAACTTTTAAAATGTAAAAACCACAAATTTAAATGTGCTTTATTGAAAACGAAAAATTTGTGAACTCTGAAGGGGAAGAAAAAAAATATATTTTTTAAAAGTTTATATAAATAAAAAATAAGAAAAACATTATGATTGCCTCGCTGTAGTACTACTACTCCCCCTTCTCCTCCTACTACTACTATTACTACTTCTACTACTATTACTACATTATTACTTTTGGTACTGGTTGTGAAAATAATGTTTGGAAATTAAAATCTCAAAACTATGGACTATACCTGCCACTACATTTCCTACTACCGGTTGTTTTGGCTATGTCTCTGCTTCTTCCGGCACTGTCCTGCTTTCATTTCCATTCATCCTCTCATTAACCCTGACCTGCTTCCACAGCCCTGCTAAAAAAAAATCATGCCCATTCAGCATGATTCTGCCATCACAATGTTTCACTGTGGCTACGGTGTTTAAGGTTCAAGTTCAGGGTAATGTGCGGGGTCGGCTTTTTCCCCCACATGTAGAGTTTTTCGCATGTAAAAAAAAATCTGTTTTCATCTCATTTGGCCTGAGCACCTTCTCCTCTGTGGATTGTGGTGAACGGCAAATTTGACCTCTTATGGCTCTAGTTTAAACAATGGCTTGTTTTCTTTCCACGTGGGGCCAGACTCAACCAGTCCATGACCACTGGTTGACAAATGCTTCCACATGGGCTGATAATCTATGCAGCTCCTCCAGAGTTACCATGGGTCTATTAACTGCTTATCTTGTTAATGCTCTCCTTCACTTAGACTTAGACTTAGACGACTTTATTTGTCATTTTGTATGCACAGAGTGCGTACAGAACGAAATTTCGTTGCATACAGCTTGTAATTTACAGTAGATTTAAAATACAGTATAAGGTGCAGCACTGAAATTAAAAGTAAAGCAATTGAAATGTAAACAATGCAGGAGAAAGTCACAGTGTACAGGTGAGTATTTCTTTAAAAAAAAACTATTTGTCAGGCCTGTCAGTTCAGATGGACAGCGATATTTCCGTAAATCTGTAGTTGTGCAGTACTTTATTCAAGAGTAAATAGTCACACAGGTTCACCTTAATAGGCAAAAGGATTTTCTAAATATACTTTGTTGCACTGGAATTTATTTGGGGATATTAAAGTAAAAGGGGCTGAATACAAACACATGATACACTACTCAAATATTTAGAATATATATAAAAAAAACGAAAAAAACATATATCATTTTGTTTACCCATAACAATTGCATTGTGTTTGAGTGGAGTGTTTTTTTCCTGGCTCAGTTATGCTAAAAGAAAGAAAAGAAACCACTTTCTACTTTCACTTTTTATTTGTTACTTTTCAGTAATTCCCACTTGGAAAATGACATTTAATACAGAAGGAAAACTGTCAGCAAAAAAAGGAAAAAAAATCCATCCATCTCAGCAGAAATGTTAACACCGTAGGGTGTACATTGGCAGAGGGTTTATTTAACGCCACCTCTCATGGGGATTGTCTTACAGATCGGGATCCGGAGACAGAGTGTGGTCGCCGACAGTAAGCGATGATGGCAAGATAAGTCCGTACCCAGAGCCTGACGCACAGGTAACCACCGTCTTCTCTGGATTTCTCTAATAACAAGCCTGGGATGTTTTTTTTTTTCCAGATTGAAATTTGCATAAACTTGTGAGCAGTCACAACTCATCTGCCTCAGCCTCTCAACACACAGTTTCATTATGATCATGCCTTCGCTGGAAACTGCTCCTAACATGACACAGTCTCCCCTGTTGAATGGAAAGAATTAGCTTAGGAAATACATTTAAATAGTGCAGGCAAGTATATGGCCCCTTAAAAGAGAGAGTGTCCGATTTTTTTATTACCCAACAGCAAATCTTAAATCTAATTTAAACTGAACTGGGTTTATGCTTTTAAATCAACTGCCAGTGATAGTGCCTTTTACTGCCCTTCACATCTTCCACAAGAGAAGATAAGTCGTGTTTTTTGAGCCATAACCGTGACCTTTACAACTCGGTGGCTGAGTGGTTCCAGTTTGTTTTGACAGCAAACAGAATCTATGGAAACAGACGGCAAACCCGATCCGCGAGCTGCATGTACACTGTCATTAACTCGGCTATAAATGAGAGAATGCGTCCCACTGTTCGCTGGAACGGTGTTGAAATAGAGTCTCGATTGTTCTCCAAATGATCAGCTGCCAAAAGGATATTCACGGCATGATGAACTCCACTAAATGATCTTTTTCCGATTTCCCCCCCCCCCCCCTCCCGATTTCTGGCACACCAGGTCGTTTCTGAGCGCGCAGAGAGTGAGAGATGTGTGTTGGGTGTAAGCATGTGCGCACACATATGTTGTGAGGAGTGAGGCGCTTGTAGGATGGAAAGAGACAATAAGAGTATTGTGCATTTCGTGTGAGAGATGCTCAGTGGTCAAGGATTTTGCTGTGGTAGAATGAAGCCTGAACTGTCTTTGTAGCAATAGATACAGAAGATTTGGATTAATCGTCTTACTTCTGATTTACGTCGGTTGATCTCTTAACAGTGATTGTGATCGCTTCCTGTCGGAGTTTTACTCTAAAGTGATCTGTTTTTGAATTGTGCTGCGATACGTTTGGTATTTTGGGGACTAAACCAGAAAATGAAAGCGACTGACTTGCTTCGAAATTATTCGTGGTTTCCTTTGATTTGTGATTCTTTTGAAAAGGAAAGAAAAATGACATTGAGTTTTTATTACTACTCATTGTGGCAGCACGGATGGGCAGTATAAACTACATTTTATTACGTTTTGTGGTATTTATTGCTGAGGAGTTTGGGATGGGGATAAAATTAATTTTGACAGTCAACACAGTCTCTCGGTCTATAAATCCAACTAGATCTGCAGTGACATGCACACTTCCCTAAAAAATTAAAACTTTCCCATTGCCAAATATGTGATTTTACTGGATCTGATACAATAAGAAGCAGAGATGCGCCAATCAGTGTTTGTGGCTGATTTCCAATGTTGGATTTTGTAAAGCTCTGACCTGCAGATGTCGGCAATAGTGATTAAAATAAAAAATAAAAACCACTAAGGTTTCCGATGCCTCCCTATTAAGCATATTCCTTGAAAGACAAAGTGCTAAAGCTTCTCATACACTGTGTGCTGCTTCTGAGAACGACTCACTGATATTGAAAACAACTACCTTAGAGCCTTCTTTTGTCAATAACAACTTTTACACTGAAGATTGTTGTTTTTAGAGCAAACCGTTTGGCGTGGCGCGATCGTAAATACCAAGTTTACATTCAATCTTTTCCACCAGCCATGCCGTCTTTGGCCGGTGCCATTTAACATTCAGCAGCCATATAATGGCTTTAGTGCATCTTAAATAAGCAATGTAGCTGTGAATCATAATTGTCACTGCAATGATTCACATTTCGAAAAACATAACCGCACCACGTATTCATTCCTTCACAAAGCTGAGAGTGGAAAAATGGTATTGCATTAGTATTGCTGGATGAACAAATACTATAAATAAAATGATACAGTTTATTTTGCTCACTCTCTTCTTCTCATCAGTCATTCCTTGTAATGCTCTCTATAACCCTTTTCATCTTGGACACCATTATATGTATCAGGTGTGAGTGTATACTGCAGTGAAACACCAAGCGATTGGCCCAGTATAATATTTCTATGCAAATTGTGAAGTTACAAGCCGCAAATATTACATACCCAATATATGCAATATGGTGCACAATCCTATTTATTTTGCTACCTCTTTTTAGTGAAAAGTGTGTTAAGCATTTGCCGCAAAAGCAACTGCCCTTTGGCCTTCCTGACACAAAGTCTGCACAATCTGATGTCCTGGTTTAACATGTAAAAGCTAAAGTAAAGTAAATACCAGACCAAAAGGGAGGCAGATCAGTTTATACAAACACAGACGAGCCTGACAGAAGTGCTTTGCCTGGCCGTAACGAGGGGACCAAATCCTCCCTCCTTCCCGACTCTCCCCGCTCCCTTTCTCTCTATCTCTGTAACATCTCATCCGGTCCTTCCTTTCTCCTTCAGCGGACTCTAAAAAAATGCTCTCTGGCGTCTCATTTAATAAAGTGAACCTGAACAGCTGGAAAGCACCAAGTCAGGGCTACTTCAGTGTCACACTCAGGTGGAATCTTCTTTGCATGCGCAGAGGAAACATCCGCTCCCCGGGGTCACTTAAAAGTTCCAGAGCTCTCTCCTTCTTTGTTTCCGGCTGTATTTCGATACAGCTTGAAGGGATCACAATGCGATTGTTCCTGGGTCTCAGTGGAAATGATTTACACATCGTGACCTTGCTCGCACTGGCTGACTCAAACTTTGTGCCATGTGATATGTTTGGCTCAGATTCCTTTGCAGTAGAGAGCCGGTTTACAGATGGTGAACAAAGATTAACCGATGAGCTTGATGATACAGTTAAAGATTGAGTTTTGCAAAGACTCAAATCTTGGATTTGTTGTCCACATATAAAAATCTGGCTTTATGCTAAACCGAAAGTTTTGATAGATTCCGACATCTAAAGAGCGTTTATTCCTGCCGAAAGAGTCCCACATCAACAGATGAGTTCCGTCTGGGTATTCCTTTTCTAAGATTTTCCCTTTTATATAGTTAAATGCTTGGAAATTCCAGTCTGATCCTTACGGGAATTTGCTACTGAGCAGGAAGTGACACATGGAAGCTGTGAGGTGTTTCCTTTCACCTTGGGAGTCCGATCGGGTCTCATAAACGTTTAGAGGAAATGCTGTCGTTTCTGGCTACTAACCAAGCAAAAGTGTGACTGCTTTTGTAAAACGGTATAACAATATGATGCATTTTTATTTCAGGGAACTGTGTTCATACTTTGGCAAGAGTGACCACAGGCTACCGGATGTCATATGTAACTGCCCGAAATAGAAATGATAGTGATGAATATGGGTGGTGGAGGTGAGGTCATGATAAGGTGTCATAGATAGCCCATGAGAGATTGCTTGCATGGGTTTGACAGCCAGTTTTTAAGCATTACTCTGATTTGTTGGGTGTTTCCCTTTTGGTTTTTCTATTGTTGTTTTTTTTTTTCAATGAAGAAACGTTTTTTAAATAGCTGCTTTTTAATCTTTTTTATGCCTTTACTCATCATCAAGACTCCATATTACATAATCCCTAATGAAACACACTAAGGCCCCAAAAATTCAACCGGTCACAGAGTTCTGTTTAAAACATTTAGCGTGAAACTGCTGCAGGAGCACTTCGGAAACGCTTTTCAGGATCAGCTTGAGGGGTTCGGTCCAGACGGCATTCTTCTCCAGGAATGTATTTATAATGAAAACCAAAAGGGATGTGTCCATTTCTGAGAGTTCCATTCAGTGGAGTTACTCGCTTCTCTAAAGAGAAACCATGGAATGACTGGCGAGGGTGATGATGACACAAGAGGTGATGTGAAAATTGATTCCTGGGCAAACTCGATTAGGTACACGGGCATCAGAGAATCTGTCAGTAATTAATCTAAAATCCAGGGCATAAAACAGGAGACAGGCAAGGGTGATACACAAAAGACAGAGAAACATGGCCATACTGAAAAAATTAATCGAGGGTCAGGAAACAAGTTGAACATTTACAGGCAGGAGCTTTCGATGATCTCGCAGAAACTAGAGGGCTGGAAAGCGTGTACAGAAAGCAGATCACAGGTGAGTGAAATTGCATTGATTGCAGATGAGAAGGTGGGCGTGGCAGAGTAGAGAACAGACAGACATCACCAAGCACACTTGGCCTTTTGAGAGAAAAACATTTATGAAATTGCCCTGAGGTTCATAAGAGGTCCAGCAACATTCTTTATTATGACAAATATTGCCTTTCTGGAAAATTAGAGCAAACCGTTTCTAGTAAACTCTTAATAATTCTCAAAATACCTTGTAGCAACTGGAAGTGATTGACAGCAGACACATTGTTGTCGACAAGTGTGAGGGGCAGTGTGGGGAGTGTTCTCTGGATGTCCATCGTCATCTCCACTGTCGTAAGCGGGTTAAGCTCCAAGTGGTTTTGACCGCACCAGTGGACTAGCTGATCCACCTCCTCTGGATGCAGATTTATTGCCTTCCTCAATCAGACCAATTACTGGTGGTGGATTTCTGGGTTGATGATGTTAAAGGCCAACCTGACATCAACAAACTGAATCCTGGGATACGTTACTGGGTGGTCGAGGTGGTACAGGATGACATGTAGTCCCAGGTTGATCTGAGAGCATTAAGCAAACTACAAGGGATCCTGCAGGGGGTCCAGTGATCTCCTTCAGATGTTTCAACACTAATAACGCTAAGGATTTCCTGACCATGGATGTCAGGGCTACAGGCCTGCATTCATTTAATATAGGAACAGTAAATCTGCTCCTATATTAAATGAATACCTAGAGTAAATTTTTGAGTAAAGTTCAAAGTTCAGTTGACAGAACTTTGCACTCTGTCTCTGTAGTGTCCAAGCTTCCAAGAAGGCACATTTCTTCTGCTTGTATTTGGGATCTCACTTTTTCTGGTCATATTCCGTATTACATATTTAAAATCCTCTTAAAGTGATTCCAGATAACCTGACTGATGCAAGGTTCTTTTATTATTTCCAGAAGAAAGACATATTTGGCTGTTTGTAAATACTTCCTCAACTAATCCTGGTGTTACATTTATGTCAAGCAGCAGACTGCAGGCTAGTTATCTGATTAGATAACCCAATCAATTAAACAGCTAATATCAGCATTTTATGGTGGAAATACAGTGGCATCTGTTAACAGAGGGAATCTATTTAACAGATAATTACAAAAAAAGCTTATGTGAAATATGTTTTAACTACGTGGTTGTCATCGTTTCTCTTGGAAAACGTTCATGCACCGGTATGGTGGTCACACTGCTGTATCAGTTTCTCATATTTTAAAGTTTCTTCACCGAAGTTATAAAGTGGCAGCTTCAAGTAAGTGGGAAATTCCTGCCGTCAGTGTTTAAGTCAAACAGCAGTTCTTTTGGCTCGTAGTTCCTCTGTGTCATTCATTGCAGCTAACCTATCATTATACTGTTAGCTATTGTGGTCAAGAACTATGGTTTAGTGGAAAGAATGGGGCCTCACAATGAGGAAGCCGAGAGGTCTGGATCACACGTCACTTGAAGCTTCCAGTCTCAGCCCAGGGCTTGGCAGCTGAAAGCAAATTCTCCAAGCTAACATTAATAGGAGCTGACAGATAAACTCCTTGCATGACTTGCAGGCCATAATTCCTACTCTTTTTGGAACTAAATTATACTTTTAAAGCAAAAGTTTTGTCTTTGTTTTATCAATGAGACAATGCAGTTGTTCCAAAGCATCCGTAATTACAGAAGTAGTTACATCAAAGATGCGTATTTATTTCAGGGGACGTAAAATGGACCTTTGATCATAACAAGGGTGACTTTTTAGTGTATCAAATGGTTCAATAATTTACAAAATAATCTTCTTGGATGTCACACCTGCAACTGCGCTTTCTTGTCTATGCGTGTGTGTTTGTGCTCACTAACTATACAGTAACCCCTTGACATGTCCACATCAGTGTCAGCTGTCGGCACACTGCTGGGCAGATGTCATTAAAAAATGGTCTGTTGCTCATGGGTAAAAGGGCTGCACCTGTCTGGACTAATTTAGATGCATTTGACTTAGACATCTTTCATCAAGCATGTGTGTACAAAAATAAAAGGTTTCCATTTTGGTCTCATTTTGACCTTCTCTCTTCTTCTGTTCCGTTTTCTAATAGCAAATCCACATGGCATTTAGTTCTGATTGAATTCGAGAACTTTGGCGCAGCCTTCATATCATGCTGCATTCATGTGGTTTTAAACTGTAACCGCACAGAAGTTGAATGAAGGAAAGAGAATAACTGGCCTTTCAGCAAGCACAGTAACTACTTGGTAAATCCATGCATAACACAATGACAGACTTTACAATGATTAAATCGGCCTTTTTCTTCATTGATAATGCTTAATTGTTACAGCTAACTTTATGATTAATTAAATAAGCATGAAACACAAGTACCCCCATGATTTGACATTTGGTCATGTAAAAACATAATGTTTCCATGATTCTGGATACAGAAATGAGAAAAAAAAGTACACCCCATGATTCAGTAGCTTAATGAACCACCTTAGGCAACAATGATGTTAAGTAGTCATGTTATATGCAACTTCATCAATATTTCCAATAGTTAGGAAGGACAATTACGCCTTTCTTCACATTGGATCTGTTCATTGAGGTTTACTGACTTTGCTATACAGGGGAGTATGTGCCGGACTCAATGACTTTTAGTTGTCCAGGCCATATAGCCGCAAAAGAAGCTCTAGTCATCAGTCCCTCAGGCCCCATGCTTATATGATGTGTGCCAGACCATTTCTTTGCATTGTAGTGTTGAAGATGGTGTTGTCTTCAGGTGCAGCAAACCAATCCTAAGTCATGTTGCCATAAACCTTTTAATTATAGAATCAATTTTCTTTTAGCAACCATTTAAAACCACATAGATGTTCAGTCTTTTTTAATTGGAACTGTCACAGGCTTTGACATTTTACGTACTAGAAGATGGGACAGTGTTCAGTGTAAATTTGCTTAGATGTGCATGCCTCGGAAGATTGACATCTGTGATGAAATTGTTCTGCTTGTGGAAAATATTGCTTACGGTAGCATGATGGGCTTTAACTACACTAGTTTTTTTTTTGCATGGCCTCATAACCCTTCTCAAATTAATTGACAAAAATGGCTTTTCTTATGGCATTGTGGATGTTATTTCTTGGTATTATGTTCATGCACAACTGTATGTTACGAATCAGCAAACTGCTACAACTCCTGCTTCTATAGAGATGCTCACACTGAGTGATGATCAGTTCAGCAGCACCTGGCTCCTACTTTTTCTATCAAACTGTATGGAGGAAGGAAGGGTGACCTTTTATTTTCCCCCATATGTTCACGGAAACTGTTGCTAAATACATAAATAGATACACTCTGTTACACTATTTACAAAAATGAAGAGGTTAGAATGATTTTTTTGCTTTCCTGTTTCACAATTTCTCAAGTCCTCTGCAGCACTCACAGCACATTGTTTTTCTCAGGCCTTATCTGTTGCTCCTCCTCGAAATGCATACGGGGGGGGGGGGGGGGGGGGGGGGGGTTGGGGGCAGGCCTATAAAGCCTTTAAAGCCTTGGTTTGTGTTTGATTAGTAGTGCAGAGCGGCATCTGAAAAGCTTCATTTTGAATATCCAGCAGGATTAGACCGTGCAGGAGGCAGCAAAGAAAGCGAGCGAGGTGAAGTCTCAGTCTCCAGTTATAGACAAACATATGATTTCATTTTAGCTCCTCCACCTTTCAAAGCCCCAGCATCTGTCCCCTGGCCCCAAATCACCTCATCTCCTCCAGTCTGTCTACCGTGTTCTGACCTATCGGTGGTTCTCGACCGAGGTACTGTTGTCTCCCACTTTTCCAGATTAACGTTTTGTCCTATTATTGAGTGGAAATGCTTGGTACATTGCTGCTTAAAATGACCAGAGTAACACATTTCAAAGTGTGTTAATCCAGTCAAAGATAAACACACACACTTTTCTTCCCTTAACCATCACTCATCATGACCCTTTGTGTGTTTACACACTCCCATACACTGCCAGTCTCCCTGAAACATTATCCATGCTTGGTTACCAGTGAAAAGCACACTGATGAAATCATGTGGATTCCCAGATTTATGAGCACAGAACAACGCTGGGCCTAATGAATAATTAGTGCAGTTCAGTCTTTTTTTTTTTCTGTTTAAAACAGCAGGTTGCAAGAACTTTCACTGTGTTGTGAAAGCGGTAAAGTGTAAAATTAATTTTTTTAGACAAAATCCTCCTTTAACGTCTCCTTTCCAGTTCTGAAATAAAAAAAAAATGCATCTTACAAGAGGACAGTTAGCCCACTGTGGAGATAAAGAAACCAAGCGGCTGTATTATTCCTACAGATCAAAGGCAGGTACAGGTTCTGAATGTAACCGTGCTGGCATTTTTATAAGGCACGTACCAGATGTATTGCCTTATAAACCTACCATCCATCCAAAGAAAATATCAGTGAAGCGGGCGTGCACAGCAAGAGCGGAAAGAGCGCTGCAAGAATAAAAAAACAAAAGAAAGGAATGGTTGAAAGGTTGGGCTTGGCTGGGCTCAGTCAAAACAGATGGAGTCACCCCATCATAGTCAGGTGTGTTTGCTTGAAAATGGGTAAACACCTAAGCATGCCCTGTATTTCCACCGGAGAAGATTGCTGTAAAGCATAGCTGGGCGATCAGATCACATCCTCCACTTTTATTCATTTGATTATAAGGATAAAAGTATCTGATCTTTAGCTAATCTGCAACCATGGGCTGAGCAATGAAACCTTGCTTTTTTTCCTTCTCTGTCACTTCTTTCTTAGTCTATAAAGCAAAAATCAGTTCATTGTCTTTCACCTTTCTTTTGAACACATCATTCTATATGATGACAAAGGATTAACTGTGGCTCTCCACTCATGTTTGCATAGATTGGTATCATAAATTGAATGCCTCTTAAGTTTCAACTGGAACGTGTAACAGAATCCCATCTCATGGATTTTCCTTCCCCCTGTTCAAAGAGCACGGGCATGACTGAGCTTGCCTGATTGTATCGGTTATTCTTCTGATTTTTATCTGGAGATTTAACTTTGTCTAAGTATGAGAAATGAATAATGAAGACTAAAAAGGACATGTAGAGACAGCCGATTGTTTTTGAAGCCATTCATCCTTAGTTATGGATACGCTCTCAGGAGATAGAAAGATCCAGAAAGACTTGAGGGGATGAAGAAAAAGTGCACATGAGGACAGCAGTCAGCTCATGTCAAATTAACCTTGAATTTTATGCTTAATTTCTGTTCGTGGAAGGAAGCAGATAACTGGGGGAAAGGAGGGTTGTAAGAAGGAGATATTAGAGGAAAAAAAAAACGAACATCAAAATTCATGCCAGCGCTGCATTTTTGGCACATCTTTCCTTTCAAAATGAAACTTGATTTCAGACTTAAATTTCTTGAGAGATTTCTCATAATCCTATTAAAAATAAAACTGGTCTAGCAAATTAATGAGCTTACAAAAACACTGAAGCTAAGGTTTCACATAATTCCAGTGAGGTCAGCAACGTGAGAACAAGAAGCTAAAGATAACAAGCAGGATCTAGTTTGACCTGTTTAGTTTTGTTGTGATAATCAACCCTGATTGTGTGGGGCTGCTGGGGGGGCGGGGGGGGGGGGGGGTGCATGTGAGCCACAGAGACATTGGCGTTTCTTTTTAGTTACCACACTGCCTCTAAAAAGTTATTATTATTTCTTGAACTTTTTCACATCTTGCCACTTTAAAGCAAAAAAAAAAAAAAAAAAAAAAAATGTATTTTATGTATTTATGTATTATGTATTTTATTTCAATTTCACAGTACACCTGCACCAAGTAGCATATAATTGTGAAATGCAAGGACATTTCTTACTCCAAATACTCCTTTTTAGCCCTTTACCTACAGGTCAGACTCCCCATATCAATACCATGCATATTTGCACTCGTCTTACTCTCTTGTAAAAAAACACAGTATATATATATATATATATATATATATATATATATATATATATATATATATATATATATATATATATATATTCAAATGTATTTGCATAGCACATATCAGTAACAGGATAATTCAAAGTACTGTACATGAACAGCACATAAGAAAAGAAAACATACATAGAAAAGTATCTTGCAGCAGAATAGGAGCAGTAGGTCAAGATATGTTGGACTACAAAATTACATTGTGTCGTTTAAGTATTCCCTTTATTCTTTGAGCATTATGGAACAAGTTTCTGAGACCTATATATATATATATATATATATCTATATCTATATATATTTCTATATATACAACAATTTATGCTTTTATTTTCTTATTTATTAACGTATTAGTTTTTGGTATAACTAATGATCCACTGATTTTTCCTTGTTGACCGGACTTTTCCTTTAAATGAAAAGTGAATACCTAAAGTGACTGGTGATGGGAGGGTAAATCAGACAAGCAGCCAGGAGGCCAATGGTAATGCCAGAGGGGCTGCAGAGATCCACAACTCAGATGGCATAGTCATTACATCAATCCAGGTGTTGATGGGAAAAGTATTAGTCATTAACTCTACGCTGGCCTTTTTTTGGAAAAATGGCAAGAAGAAAATCATTGTTGGCTTGTTGCAACTTGTAACAACCCACACAGGAGACATTAGAAGGAAAGTGCTCTGTTCAGATGAGACCAAAATAAACCATTTACTCTCCATTCAAAACAGTATCATTGCACATCATTGTGGATGCACCAACCACACTGGGTAAGAGGATGTAGGCAGTGTCATGCTTTGGTAATGCATCCCTTCAGCAGGAACAAGGAAGCTGGTCAAAGTTAATACAGTGATATCCTGGAATAACGTCTGCTAAACACTTGAGACTGGCAAACCTGATTTCTAGTAGGACTGACTGCAAACATACAGTCATATCTACACTGAACAGAAATATGAACGCAACACGTTTGCTTTTGTTTACATTTTTGTATGAGATGAACTCAAACATCTAAAACTTTTTCCATATACAGAGTATCACCATTTCCCTCAAACATTATTCACAAACCAGTCTAAATCTGTGATAGTGAGCACTCCTTTGCTCAGATAATCCATCCCACCTCACAGGTGTGCCATATCAAGATGCTGATTAGACACCATGATTAGTGCACAGGTGTGCCTTAGACTGCCCACAATAAAAGGCCACTCTGAAAGGTGCAGTCTGGCACGTTGGAGAGGTGTTCTCTTCACTAATGAATTACACTGTTCAGGGATGAATTACACTGTTCAGGGCAGATGGCAGACAGTGTGTGTGGCATCGTGTGGGTGAGCGGTTTTCTGATGTCAATGCTGTGGATCGAGTGGCCCATGCTGGCGGTGGGGTTATGGTATGGGCAGGCGTCTGTTATGGATGAAGAACACAGGTGCATTTTATTGATGGAATTTTGAATGCACAGATATACCGTGACGAGATCCTGAGGCCCGTTGTTGTGCCATACATCCAAGAACATCACCTCATGTTGCAGGAGGATAATGCACAGCCTCATGTTGCAAGGATCTGTACACAATTCTTGGAAGCTGAAAACGTCCCAGTTCTTGCATGGTCCGCATACTCACCGGGCATGTCACCCATTGAGCATTTCTGGGATACTTTGGATTGGCGTATACCATAGCGTGTACCAGTTCCTGCCAATATCCAGCACAGCCATTGAAGAGTGGACCAATTGCAGATTGGTCCACATAATGGTCACACCAGATACTGACAGGTTTTCTGAGTCCCCAGACCCCCCCCCCCCCACACACACACACACACACACATACATAAAACATCACAGATTTAGACTGGTTTGTGAACAATATTTGAGGGTAATGGTGATATTGTGTATGTGGACAAAGTTTTAGATCGTTGAGTCATCTCGTAAAAAATGGGAGAAAAACCAAAAGTGTTGCGTTTATATTTTTGTTGAGTGTACATTGGAATGGGTTATGTTAAAGTTTAGAATCTGTAGCAAGACTTGAAGTCTAATCTTCTCAGCTGCTCTCCATCCAATCCGACTGTGTTTGAGCTGTATTGAAAAGAAGAATGGGCAACAAAACAAACGAAAAAAACGTTAGTCTCCAGACGTGCAGAGCTGTTAGACACATGTTAGAGACTTGGAGCTGTGGTTGCAGCAAAAACCTGAAGAAAACCTGAATACAAATACACACCAAAATGTTGTAATTTACAATAAATAAATAACAATTAAATTAAATTGAAAACTCTGTAGAATTTCCCTTCCGCTTCAAATATGTATACTACTTTGTGTTGGTCTGTCGAACAAAATCTCCATAAAATAAATCTTTATTCTTTTGGTAGCGTCATGAAAAAAGGGGTCAAACGTAAATGGGATTAATACTCTTCTAAGGCAATGTACTGTACCTCTGAATGCTAACCCTTTTTTTATGAACATTTTAATCAAAATTTGCATTTTCTTTTTTAAATTGGCCTGTGTTGTTGAATTTTTAAGGAGTGTCAGTGGTCCACGTCTCCTGAAAGCCATGTCCTTTAGTATTATGGGGCAGGCCAGGGATTGTGCATGTCTAAGTGAAAGAAAATTGGCTTGTTGCTGTAGAAGGTAATCACACTACACTTCGAAAACCATTGATTGCATGATTACTAAAGATTACCATGTATGTGTGTGGTCCAGGGGAAGGCTGGACTACATAAAGGAGATCCATCTGTTGGAATAACAGGGGTTCTGAGTGCAGAGGCGGCGAACCTCCAGTGGCTAAGGCACTTAAAAAAAAGCCCAAAACACACAGCTCCCACATGCACAGACACACTCTCTTATCCCACTGGCTTGGCGTTACAGTCGCCCGTCTTCCACGCTGATGCCTTGCTGAACTCGTAAACAAGTTTCTCCGCCTCAGCTAAAGTGTTTAAAAAGCTCTGAAGCTGTGATAACGCGCAGTCCTGTTCAAGTCGCTCAAAAGCTGCTGGCTATCTTTGAAATTCAAAACCCCGAACGCTATCAGAAGTGGTGACATCAGCGCGAGCGTTGCAGTAAAACTTTATCTGGTCAATTTTGTCTCTGAGACATACGAGCTTGGCTGCAAAGCAAGCATTATCTCTTAAGTGTGCTGATAGCTGCAGTAAACACCGAGCGGCTCGATGATATCACCATTGCGTTTGTGCAAATGCACAAAGAGGGTGTTGTCCCCAGCAAAAACACTAAATATACAGTGGAGAAATGTGGGTGTCTGGGCAAGGCAAGTACGTTTAGTGTAACTCCAGTCGTACACTAAGCAATTCAAAGTGTGATGCAAGAAAATAAAGCAACAGACGTAATGAAGGTTGCATTATAATAAGGAAAATATTAACACAGTCAAAGAAAAACTTCAAGCATTAACCAAAATGCAACATTAAAATGCACATTTTAACAAAGAAAGAGGCAAGATATGATACAAATTAATTGATAAACTGATGTTTGACCTTTATTGCAACACTGCAATTAAGGTCAATGGTAACCTGCCAAGCCAGATTGATAATATGCAGCACTCTCAGTTCTACACATTTTTAATCTGGGCCTGCTCATATTGAATCCGTTCAGAGGGACATTCAGCAGAATTTTCTGAGCTGATTGGGCGAAGCGACTCCTAGTGCCCACCTACCAAAGTTTAGTTTTAGCCAATCAATGGTATGGAATGAAAATGTAGTTTCTAATGGCAGCAGGCACCATGAGAAACCACAATGAGTCATGCTGGTCAAGGCGCTTCTTGCTGTTCTTCTTTCAAAAATGAAATTGTGGATTCTGACTGAACAGATGTGATAGCAGCAGCTACACGTGCGTCCTCCTGCGCTGCCATGTTTATTTTGGTTCGGCTGTGGGCTCGCCACCTCTTGCTTTCGTCATAGATGCATGTCCCGCCTTAAGCAAACGTACTGCAACTTTACTGGCCGATCTCGTGCTGGGTCTCTGCTCGAACGGTTGAGGCGGGAGTGGGACAGGACGGATTCTTGTGGGCGCACGAAACCGCGAGAATTCAGCTCGCAGGCAAGGTTGCAAAGCTGCAGTACGTAGTTTTGTTTTCATTTGCAGTTTAAAGGAGCCAACGGTTTCTAACCATCTCTGGGTTTTACGGTGTTGCTTCCAGATCTAAGTAGCGTAAAACTAAACTCTGACTCCCCATGTTTAGTTCTGGTCCCCGATGACCCTAGAGGTGTACGGTTCATGTCTGTAAAGCAACTCTGAAATAAATGTGTGTTCAAGACAGTGCTTCAAGGACATTTTCCACACAGCAGCATGTGGATAAACCGCTGATGATTGACTTATTTTTGTTTCATTTTCTACCTTTAAAAAAATAGATATTTTACATTCAAAATATAAGAAACCCCATTTGACATGCCTTTTCTTCCTGTTCCTCTTCTGTCTTCACAGAATTTCCGTCCCATCACCAGCGGCTCCGGCAGTTACGGTCGTAAACCTTCGTACGCCTCTGAGCCGCAGTCCCCTCTTGCTCCGCAGCCCACTCACATGAATAATGGACACACCAGACCTAACAACGGTCACAGCTACGGATATGGGAATGGAACTGGGCATGCTCAGTACAACAACCCGTCAGGGCTTTATGCTCACAATGGTAGCAACGGCGACAGATCCCTGCCGGGCAAGATGGGGGGTCTCAGCCTCAGCGCCACACACAGGTGAGACAATAGACGTTAACCACAATTTAGTCGATCAAAAGCTCACGTGGATTAGTTGTGTGAAGCTTTTGGTGTTTCAGTGTCCTAATTTACGCTTCATTTTTGCTGTTTTTAGTTTTTCTTTTGTCGTTTTGGGCTTTCCTGCGGACCTGTCATCAAAATAAGCCCCCGTTTACTGCGTTTATTCCATATAAATCCCAGATTAAGGAAAGAACAAAGAGATCTATGTTTTTTTTTTTCTTCATGCTCTAACCTGTAAGAACGGAGAACAGTGAACCGTGTCCGTGCAAGCTGTTAAGGCTTGTTGGCTTTCAGAATATCTCTCTGTGAGATTTTCCAGATTAGCCTCATTGCACACCATGGCTGTGAGAAAACCACACAAGGAAATAAGTCAATGTCTCCAGGAACTGCCTCTGAAATCCATCAGGCTTTCTGTTGTTAGACTGCTCAAGGAATGACTTTATTTAAAAACAGAGTTGCGGTACGTCACACACGGCAGATGTAGTTGTCTGAATCCTAACGCAGACGCACTTGGATGTTCTTCGACACACCTGAGTGAATAGCCCCCCCGATGGCCTGGAAAAGCTATTTGCTGTCATGTGTTTCCTCCAGCGGACCATAAACGTGTGTCCTCTGTCTCCTGGTGAAAATCCCCTGCAGAACTTGCACAGTTCCCATTGACTAGACTGTTAACTCCTATCCAGGTCTCTACCCTGAACCGCAATGGAAAATACATTGTTTAAAACAATTTTAAAGCTATCGATTGACTTCTTTCAATCTCCTCCTCCAATTTAGCTTATTACTGTCACTTTTCTCCAACACTCAGCTTCACTTCTAACGTAGCTCAGGTTTCCCCCCCCCCCTATTGTATAAACATACTCACGCTGCTGAATAGGAGTCTGGAGACAAGCGTGCTGTTAAGTGTGCTTGGATTTGAACACATCTGTCAGCAGCACCAGTCTTCATCTTGCTGAAGTTTGGAGCTTTAAATCTGGCCTGTGAGGTCTGGGAGTAATCTACTGGATGAATGAGCAAGCACAGGCATGGCACAGAGCTGTTGGGGTTAAGATTTAGTGTTTATGGAGTCACATCTAGAGTGTAAACCAAACACCTCTCCTGTTGGTTCATACATTCTGGTGAGGGGGTACAATTTAACAATATAAAATAGTGTTTTTTACTTATATCTTTTTGTCTGTTTTTTGTTGACAATGAATTTGTTGTTTTATAATTAAAACAGATTTAAGAGATAAAAAATATTTCCATACCTGATTTTATTACATTTCAACCTGGATATATATATATATATATATATATATATATATATATATATATATATATATATATATATATATATAATTTTTTGTGTATATATTGTGTTTTTTTTGGACAATTTAAACAGCTGTCACAGGTGTCACAAAAACTATAAAGTTTTTCAGCTTTTGATAAATTGGACAGTTAATTGGTGCATCACTGACCAGTTTCACCAAACTGCCATCTATACCCATTTTATCCTACTATGGGTTCTACAGTGAATGTTGCCTGCATCAGCTATATGCCGACCCTTAGAGGAAACTGCTGCATCTAAAGAAAACCACTGTAGGATCTGCAATACAAAATGACGATCTTCTTTTAAGACGATGCCATTTACTTGACAAAGATTGGAATTTGTTCATTTTCATGAATGCTTCATAATCAGCAAAGTTAAACAGGACGCTCTCGGGATTTAATTCTCTTCTCTTTACTTATTGCGAAACATACGTCATTCTTTACCCGTCTCTTGATCATCTGGCCATTGCTTTGCAAAAATTTTTACTGAGCCGCGCTTCTTTTGTGGTTTTCAGTCCAGAGCCTCCTCCACAGTCCCCAGTGAGCCGTAATGGTTTCGACCCCCAGTCAGATGTCTACAAGATGCTCCAGGACTATGAAGAGCCTGTCTCTGCACCCAAACAGTCTGGCTCCTTCAAATACCTCCAGGAGATCCTGGATGCTGAGGATGGAGGTAGGAAATAATGTGTTTTTTATTGTAAAGCAACCAACAGCCATGGCTCCAGTGCTGCCTTTACCAAAAGATCAGCATTAACTGAACATTTGGAAGTCTTATGTTAGTTATGGAAGATTGTAGGATGACAAAATGCAGCTCAATGTAGTACTTGTCAGTTATTTACCTTCTCCATAATAGCATCAGAAAGTGGTTTAGAATGTCATGAGGTCATAGTAGTACATTTTAATTTGGGGGCTTTATTAAAAAAGTTTTTTTCAGCCAAATAATGTTATCAGCTATCATAATACAGTTTTGTCCAAACACAAAGTAGGTATAAAATAAGCCTTCTGTTAGGCACACATACATCAATAATTTTTTCCAAGCAGTACACATAAACACAAGACGTTTGGGAATAAATAGTTCTGCTTTGCAGCCGGGGCTCGTGGTTCTCGCATCAGGCAGCCTCTCTGACAGTTCGAAGCTCCTCTATCTGAGTGGCATAGTTTTCCTTTTATAGAAAAAACACAGACAACCAAGTTTAAAAGACGGATAGGAAGAGAGCGAGACAGAGAGAGAAGAAGCGAAAGAAAAAGCAAAGACAAAAGGAAAGAGAGAGATTAAGTGCTTTCAAATAGCTGTTGCATAGATGAAAATGCTTGGGAGGGAAGTTTTGATAAGACAATTTACTGCAAAAACAACTTCACCGAAGACAATAAAAGGGAGAAATACGGCTTTCCTGTCCGACTACTTGGCATTCCTGCATTTGAGGAGGAGTCATGTGATGCTGACAGCAGCAGAAGAAGGTTAATCCCTGGAACTAAAACCTTCTTTTCATGGTCCATGTTTACCACTGAAGCTGGACAAAAGTTAGGAAGTGTGGGAGGTAATTATGAGACAGGAGTTTGGTGTGTTTAATCCAGAGTGTATTTATACATAAATAACAAAAATCTGTAGCTGTTAATGGCAGACTAACACAGGCAGATTTTTTTTTCACCATAGTTACAATTATTGGAGTTTTACAATATTGAACTCCGCCCAATTAAACTTTGCCAAATAAATGTAATTTTTCTATATTTCGGGACATACAACATTACATAAACCTTCTGGTTAGTCTCAAAGATGAGAATTTATAAAGCATACAATTGTTTTTTGATTTTGAACTTGATTTTTACAGCCTGCAACAGAAAATCATTTATTTTGCTAATTCAATTCAGTTCAGTTTTATTTATATAGCGCCAATTCATGAAACATGTCATCTCAAGGCCCTTTCCAAAGTCAAATTCACTCATATTATACAGATTGGGTCAGATTATACAGATCGGTCAAAACATATCCTCTCTAAGGGAAGTGTTGACAAGTAGCAGTCACTCCTCCTGGAGAAGCATAGAGCCACAGGGAGAGTCGCCTGCATTATCCATGGCTTTGCAGCAATCCCTCATACCGAGCAAGCATGAAACACATTCTAATTTGTGGTTAACTAAATAATATAGAAAAAAA